>NW_007734399.1:27508-48579 GCF_000696425.1 Galeopterus variegatus | reverse complement strand
TGGGAAGTAGTATTTCAGTTCAATTTCTGATTTTGATAAACCTGGAAATAACAAGAGTAACCTCAAGGAAAGATTAAGAGGACATTTTCTTCCTGTCTTTTAGCTCTACAAGAGTATTCTACGTTTTTCAGATAGGTCTCCCTAATCTGTATCAAGCCCTTATGAAATATTTTGATCCACTAATATACATCATGCACAGTGGCAGAACGGTGGCCTAATGCCTGAAGATTGAAAGGAATTGATAGACCCAGAAACAAGTCTGGATCTAACAAGTGAGATTTTTTTAAAGTAAGGTGAAAACTTTGCTGAATAATATAGCTTTGAACATTTCTGAGAAGTATACTTGTGCACTCCTAAATCAGTCAGTCAGCAAGAGAAAAAATGCAGTTCCCAGGAAAAGCTGACAGTTCTAGTTTTCAAGTGATCCCTAAACAATCACTTCATTGCTTAAGCCCACAATAGAAACTGAATTGTTGCTATTCATTTCCAGTTCCTCCTCAACACCACCTTTTCTGCATGTCCTCACTTGGGCCCTTTAATACTTTCTTAAATAGAATTGTCCCTTTGCTTCCTCATAATAAACACATTTTATTTACTTTTTCTTGTTATTCTTTCAAGGCGTTTTATTTTATTCATTTTTACATGTTCTCAAAGCTAAAATAAAAGGAAAATTTTAAGTATTTTATTAATAAGATTCTAGGTCTTGAGATGGGCTGCAGTTATACATCAAGGGTAATGAGACAAAGCAGAAGGGTCACAGAGAAAAGGCAAAGTTTGATTAAGCTCATGTAATCTTCAGCTATTTTATGGATACCATGGTGCTAGTGGCCCCATAGGACTTAAGCTGTGAATCTGTTAGCTTAAAGACAAACACCTGTTAAAAAATTCAACAGTTTTAGCAATTTTATATAGTTGGGCAAATATCACCATAACATCTTTTAACAAGGTTTGCATACATTTCAGAAAAATACCATTCAGTGTTATAAATATTAGTGGCTGAAACCTGAATTTTGATCCCAAATATTTGGCTTAGGTCCTTTTCATATACATTGTCAAATGCATACCATAATTACATAAATTATCATTACTAATTTGGGAAAAGACTAAGGCAAAATAAAGTACATAAAAGTAAGTTCAAAATATTAATAGGTGACTAGTCAACAGATAAGAAAGTATAAGAAGACAGAATCATAAATTTGCTTGCTTATAGAGAACAAATAAGAAAAATATAAGATTTGCATTAGATACACACTTTTCAGCTAGAATCTAGAATGGCACTTCTCCTAATTCAATTATAGCCATCCTTACACCATACATCTCATAATGTAAATAAAGGTACATTATGAGGTCAAAGTGAATATAGATGTATAATGAAAACAGATCAAGATGGAGAAATTTTTATGGATTTGAAAAGGTGCATGGAGTTAGGGTCTTTTTTTTCATATCCTACTTATCTAATAGCTTTCATAGAAAGAAAACATTTTAATTACTCTCTATTAAAATGAGGAGAATGACACATGTTTTTACTTCTAAATATTTCTTTCTATTTCTCTCTCCATCACCTTGTTTATCATTTTCTGAATTATTAAAATTCTGATAGTTCTCTCAGTGCATGGCATGGTGCTGAAAACAGCACATTTCAATGTATTCCTGTTCACTGAACTAGATTAAAACATCAGTTACACATAGAGAAAATGGCTTATCTGAAAAGTCCCTAAATGAAAAGCGGAGCAAGACATGATAAGTACAACAAGGAGATGCCCCTGGTCAAAGTGAAAGTTGTGAAAGAGTTTGTAAAAGAATAACAACATGAAAAAAATCGAGTAATTTAAGGTGAGGCCAAGTTATGAAGTCTTTGAAACTCAGGTTTCTGAGGTGTGTGTTTCTTCTTAAATGACTGAAAGATGATGAAAGACTCAAGAGTCATTATCAAGTAAAAACATGTTTCTTTTTAATCGAGAGTCTTGCAGCTCCTAGCACAAATGTGCATGACTTACTTGACATACCTAAAATTGATTTAAAGTCATGGGAAATTGTTTCACCTTCCCATCCACTTTCACTTTTCTTGGTGAGAAACCAATGAAATGAATGAACAGGAATGAAATAAACAGGAATGAAATCATGATATCAAAATACCTTCTCTGGAAAGGGCAAGTGCAGGAGCAAGCCTAAGAACCACAAATAATTTTATACTGTAGCTCAGGCTCTTTGCTCATGCGAATTTTCAAAAATGTGGTATGTGCTTTTTTGGAGCCTGAGTGGGAGTCCTACTCAGGAATTGCAGAAAATATCAAAGAGGAATAGGTTTGCACGCTAGGTCTCCATGTGGTTTAGGAATGTCAGTTGATTTTTTTATTAAATGAACTTTTCATTATCCAAAATGCAGAAAGGCTCAGAAATAATGCAAGTGATCTCTCACAGGTTGGTGGTTTTTACAGCCTGCAGCACTCCCTCAAATCTCAAATTCCTTCTCACCCTTCCTCTCCCAAGCTTACTTTCTCACAAAGTTGGAGTTCAGCCATCATCTTGATCAATTTCAATGTAGTGTTGATAATGGACTGTAGCCTGGGCTTCAAATTCTCTGATGTCTGCAAGTTTGAGAGACTTTGTCTCTATTCCACAGCCCACTCCCTTTACCACTCCCTAGATTTTGCTATCATCTGGAACTTCCCCACTTTTAAAATCTTCTTTTGGAAATATTCTTTTTTCCTTAAGTAAAGTAGTAATTGATCATTATAAAAATTTTGAAAAAAAACACCCACAATCTTATCGCCTAAAACAACATACAAGTCAATTGGTACTGCCTCTATCTTCCACTTTTTTAAAAGAAAATTTTTTACTGACAAATAATTGCATATATTGTGGGATGGGATACAATGTGATATTTCAAAATATGTTTATATTGTGGAATGATCCAGCTAATTGACACATCCATCACCTCACATATTTATCATTTTTTATTTTTTTATTTTTTTTGGTAGCAAAATCCATCTTCTGAATTAGGGAATTCGGCAGTGAGAATGAATTTATTTTTTGTTGGTTTCCCTCACCCCCTTCCAGATTCTTAATTGTGGATTTGTCTGGCTCTACTGTGACAATTCCAACACTCTAACCATTTCTCATCTTCCAAAGTTTTTGACATTTTTTTTTCTGCTGTGTCTTGTTCTCTTTATCCTTATGTTATACGTTTTTTAGGCCTCTTGGTGTTTTTGAGAAGGAGCAGAGATAAATCTGTGCTCAGTCTGCCATGTCGGACTTGCTAGCTGCAGCCAGTCCTGTTTCATTGCAAACAACCTATCCTATTTGCTCCACCTTGGCAGCATTATTCTTTCCACTTTAAGCTCCTAATGCCCTTCTACCTCCTGAGTTTATCTTTTAATTTAAAGAAGAAAATGAGCTAATACAATTTAGATTTGCTTTTCTTAATGCCTCCAGCTTCTCATGGCACAACACTTCTACTACCTTTGTTCAGTTGCCCAGTGTCCTTCTTAAAATCCCCTTCCCTTTATGGTCAAACAGGAAATGACAATAATATGAGGGATTTGCAAGTTATAAGTTTTGATTAATCCTGTATTTATGTGAAAGCATTTGAGTCAACACTTTCCTTCAGGTAGGGATTAATGTTTTTTCTCTGAGCATGAAATAGAAATTTGTATTTCTATTTAAGGAATTTAGGTTTTTCCACCAGCAAGTGAAGAAGCATATGTTTTGTGTGGTTCAAGGGTGTTCTGAAATCATATTGAAGCATGTAGCTTACCCAGTCAGAAAAACTCTCTGATAAGATGGAATTTTGTAAGTAGCCTGCTTATCTGATTTCATCCCCTCTGAACATGGAAATCTTAATCATTATGGTCAGGGATAGCACATTCAGGTGGTTAAGATAAATCACCTTAGATTTTATGGGAATGAAAAATAAATGTTTGTCAAGCATAATTGATCCACTTTTCAAAATACCCTGATAAAAGCATAAAAATGCATGGGGTTCTGACCAGCCTCTTTCTGGTTCATCTCCTATTGGAGTCCACAATGCTTCTTTTGGGTCATAAATCATACCTATATGTGACCCTATGGCTATATCTACTTGCTTCCTTATGTCAAGCTTTTTTTTTAAGCTAATAAATTATTCTGTCTCTGTTAAAGTGATTGCCAAATACTACTTTAAATATAATCTTTATCAATTGATTTATAGCAAACCCTTCTTTAACTCAACCTTCTAAAAATTTTGGTTGCCTATTTAACTCTTCAACATCACTTGCAGTAGCTCCACTCTGCAATTTGAGTGGTCTTGTTACCAACAGACCAGGCTCAGCATGCCCTCTTGTACTAAGCAAATGATTTGAAAGTCCAAAAGTTGGTTCAATGATTGGAAGGTTTATTCAGATTACCAGTACTCAAATAAATATCTAACCAAGCAAACAAACAAAGAGGAAAGAAGAGCAGTGGGGTCCAGTTTATCTTAGTCCCAATTGGTGGGGCCAATTTGTTCCACTGACACAGTAATTGATAAGAGCAGTTCTTCCCACTGTTCTTGGCACAAAGAACAAAGGCACTGCCTAGATTTAAATCAGAGAAACAAAGCATAGACAGGAGCCCTCCAGGGTGCACCTATACAGAACAGCAGAAGAGGGCTCAGAAAATTAGAGAAAGGTAGAATTTTAGCAGCTTCTGGACTTCCAGTGCATGGCATGATAATGAATCCCACCACTCTCATGAATCCCCCATCAGGGAGAACCTGCTCAAGCAAGATCTTCATGGTGTAGGACTGGCCTTCCCACCTCTGCTGTTACCCATCAGGTGAGCCGTTGCTGGCCAGAGGGAGCATGCTTCTCACAGGTTGAGAGGAGTTTAAGCTGTAGTTGTCCGGCAGTCACTTTAAAGAGGAAGAAAAAGAGAGGGAAAGGAGAGTAAAAGAGAATAAAGCATTGCCTTGTCAGAATTTAGGCTGGGGACTCCAGGAGAGACTTACCAGCAGCAGAGACATGGGAGCAAAATAGTCCCAGTGGCCACTTGCCTCTTGTAGCTAGAGTCTTCTCTGGTGCCCAAAGCTTTCCAATTTTTGCCAGTGACTAAATTAGGCTCTTGGATGTCAAAGTCATAGAAATGAAGAATGTACCCAGCAGGAAAGCAAGCAATGCTTTATTAAAAGAGGAGATGGACTTATGCATAAGGGGGTTGGCAACAGTAAAGCTAGCACCCCAAGGGGAGCTGTTCAGGGTCTTTTATAGGGAAAAGGGTTAAGGTGTACAGGCCAGTGTCACTGGAGGTGGCCCATTCTGTTCTTCCCGGTTGCATCATGGGTGCATGCTCAGTAGATCCAAGATAGTGGTGGTGTTCATCACTGTCACCCCAGGAGGGTCATTGTAGCAGTCACCTTGAAACTGTGTGCACATGTGGGAATTCCTAAAGGGGTCTTAAGGTTAATCTGTAACTTTTACAATTATAGTAAACAAGCCTTGGGGAGGGGTTTTGCAACTCGATAAATATTTGTTTCCTTTCTTATCTCAGTCTATTTTATCAAGGAGGCCCATGGGGTAATCATTTGGGGTCTTATGACTGAGGAGTGGAAAAGTAACAAAGTGCCCTCTGCAGGGAAAATTAAGTTAGTTTGGTTCACAGGCCTAGCCTTACTGTGTTTCAGTCTCTGGTTCTCCACCAGCTCCTCAAGACTATTTGTGTTCCATGTTGTGACAATACAAGAATTATGTAAACCTCCTTTTAGCAGCAAAAGTCTCTCCTTCATTGGACACTGTGTGGAAAAAAAAATAGGTCCTCCATTGAATAGGAATAAGGACATCATGGTGTTTCCAATACTCATTAAACTTTGCCCCATATTGCCCCACTCCTCTGGAGAACTGCTCTGTAAACATGTCAAATCCAAGGTTATATAAAATTTATTTACTCAGAAGTTTGACCTTAAATATAAACTATAATTTCTGGAGATGAGGTGGGAGCTGTGGCCTTCAGCAATGGTGCTGGTCTTCTCAGGTGGTGCCTCTTCTTCTAACAAGAACATGATGAAAAATAAGCAGCTTATTGTTGCTGGAAAACTATGTTCAGGGACTACCATGGAAGAGAAGTAAATGTCCCAGTATCATGTCTTCTTACATTGGAACTATAGTCCTCTCTAACCCATATCCATATGCCTGATGGGTCTCTCTGGGCATTACGACTTGAGTTCCCCTTCTGCTTTGATCAGAAAATGGGTCACAAAGTATTCTGCCCTGTCCCTGAGGTTTAATCACTGCCTTTGTCTCAAGACACAAGCTTAATATTTTGTAAATTATTATATATTTGGCATTATATCAGCTAATATTTAGTGGTAGGTTTTGTTTCACTATTTTCATCTGATAACAGCCCTCTCGCTTAAAAAGTTCTGGGATCTAGAAATAGATCCAATGGGGAGCCAACCAATATTTGCCCTCTGCTTTTTCTTCTGTCTGCACATCTGATTAATTCTTCTTTTCCTACACAGAATAGTGGGACTCCTCTTCACAATGGCATGAGGCAACCCCCCTAATAAATCCCCTCTCATATGTTTATAAACATATTGGTTCCTTCTCTCTCTGGAGAACTCTAACTAATACAATGTGAAAGAACAGAATGTTTCAAGATAGAGATAATGATGGAAGCTCCAAAGCCTGTTGTAAAACGAGAAGGAAGTATTAGCTGTGGATTTAGTGTCACCAGTTTCATGGCTTTCCCCAAATCCTGCAGTAATTGAAGACAATGCCAGGATTATAACAGATTATTTTGGGATATTCACTATAATGATGGAAAATATTCTTCCCTGTTGAACAGATGGGTAGCTTTAGAAGAATTTAGGTTAACTACTCTAAATCCTATCCTTAATCAAAATAGTGTTAAAGACACAATGTGTTTGTAGTTACAGAAGAATTAAAACTGTTAGAAAGGAAAACAAATATAGGATTATCAAACAAAGATATGTTTGTTAGATAAGAAAATAATGACAAAAGTGAAATACAGTCATAAGAAATACCACCATCAAATATATGCTACCAGCAGTCCAAAAACAGTAGGACTGGTTATCCAATTAAGATATTGCAGATATATTAATGTGATATCTATGAAATTTCATGCCTTATACTTTACTACCTTCAGAAGAGATCTGGTTAAAAAAAAAAAAACGTTTGCTTCTTTTAATGTTTTATAGGGAAAAGTTCCTCTCTGGATCTGGCCTCTTTCTTGATTTCCTAAAATGCTCTAGAGAATTAGAAAAATGTAGTGAGTCCATTTGATTTTCTGTTAATATAATTTATTTGGATATGGATTATCTAGCCAAACAAAACAAAATTTTGTTTGGGATATAATTTTTTAATAATTTACACATGATTATGGTTACTTATATGTAGTTTTGTATTTTTTTCTTTAATACTTTTTTTTTGGAATACTTTTAAAGCTTTATTAAACCAAAGGCTAAAAGAAAATCTAATCAGAAGCTCTAACCAAAGTGTCAGTTTCATTGTAAATTTTGATCTGGAAAAACTCCTTCAACATTAGGAAAACATTTTAGTAAATTAAATACCTATAATCACTAGTGGTCTACAGAAAATAAGCCAATGTCCATAAAAGCAATGGGAAAACACTGCAATTTAAAACCTCTAACCAGTTTCAAAATTCAACACTGCACAAACTCTGATCTTTGAAAGGGAAGCTGGGTCTACTTGCATTATCATCTAGTTGTGAGATATCTACCACCTGATAGTGAGAATACTTGATGTCTTTTCTGACAGAAATTAATTTTAATTCCAAAGTTAACATGTGATAATAATAATGATCTTGATGGGATCCAATTGCCTGGACGAAATGGAAGCTTAGAGTTAATTCATAAGTCCTACATGTTTGTCTTTTGTTTTGGAATTAGCTCAAGATTACCCAAACTACCCCTTTTTGCCTTGAAGAAATATGCTAAAGGCCTCAAGAGATCTTTAACAAAATATAATTATATTTAGTATTTTTATCGAACTACTAAATAATTTTTTAGTTTGAGTTTCAATGTTTATGATCATTGGACCATTGTACTGCCCAATGATAAAATGTGATAAAACTTTCAGTTCATTTATTTGACATTGTAATGTGCTTTGCCATGTAAAATTTTTTTCTAAAGCAGACTAGAAAATGAATCAAATATTCATACTTGGTGTATCTACACAAAATAAAGAACAGACACTTAAATAAATATTTTTCAATGAATGTGCACTATTAAAATCAGCATTTATTACAGTGAAATGACTCAATCAGCTTGTTTGATCTTTCTTTTCACTACATTCATTAGTTGCTTTAGAGAGCAGTGAAAGGGGATGGCTGTTAGCTCAGTTGATTAGAGCACGGTACTGATAACACCAAGGTTTGGGGTTTGATTCCTATCCAGGGCAGCAAAAAAAAAAAAAGATACAAAAGGAAGAAATCAGTGAAAGGTTTGCTTTCTCAGGGCTTTGTATTGCAAAATAACATAGATCTTTTGTAATAATTCAGACTCTGTCATAAATGAGAACAATTCTCATATGACTGTCAGGATATGATAATGTTCTCACACCCATTTAATTGAAAACATTTTTCAAAAGTCAGGACTATTGCTCTGATGCCAGAATCATTTTAACTTAGAAATCAAGTGCTCCTTTTTCTTGTCCACCCTCCAAACACATGTGCACTTTAATCTGAATATCTCTAAGTCTATTTAAAAATCCAGATTCTCATTCTTATTCTGTTCTTTTCCTCTCATCCCCAGATCTATCAATCCCCTCACTTCCAGATTCATATCATATCTCACTGTGCTCCTCTAAATTCCCATTTTATTATAAATGAATGCCCTACATTATTGGCCAATCCTTTCTCTTACTCACTTATGTAATATTCATGTTTCACTGATGATATCATATCTATGCTCCTTTCAAGAGAAGGTCAATTCTTTCATCTTCTGTCTCATTGGCCATTGCTATTTCCACATTGCTATTTAACTTCCATGGATACACAATTCCCATGGCTTTTGAGGTCTCTTTATTTCACCATCATTCCATTACTGGAACTCTTAATTATTACCCTACTACAAGATATCTTCTGACTTATTATTTGGCTCATTCACCATTCCTTTACCTGCTGTCATCCCTTGCAACTTCAGCATCTATATCAATGATCTTTCTAATACCCTCTTTTCAGATTTCCTTGATGTCTTTAGGCAATAACTTTTATCTTCCTTTTTCAGCCACTAACAAACAGGGCCACAATTTGAACCATCTTCTCATGGAACAGGTCTGCAAAAATATGTTGAAATTCAATTCCTAAATACATTTATTATGTTTCCGATATTTTCCAGCTACCCATTCTTGCTGAACTTGATCTTGGCCTCTATGGTGGCCCCTACTTCATTGACTGCTCACTAAGTTCACTCTCTCCTAGCTTTGTTAGCTTTCTTACCAAACTTGGCCCTGTTGGGAAAATAGAATAATTTGGCCAGGCTCCCCTTGCCTCGGAACTGGTTCAGTGTGATTTGGTAAACATTGAGTGTGTGGGTGAAGTAAGCACGCCTGTAAGGTGATGCCACTTTGGCTGTTTTTGCTGCCTCGGGCACCTGCCCTGGGTGGCCATGTTTTTCCAGACCTGCAGCTTCCAAGGACTGTGTGGCCAGTTACCTAGCTTATAGACCTGTGTGGAGGGGTCTGGTGACCCAGCCTGACATGTGAAGGGTTTGTGACCCAGTCTGTGAATGGGCTTGAGGGGTCTGGGAGCTCCAGACCCAGCCCTAGTGCAACCATTGGCCCAGTCGGTGCAGGATTACTGGCAGGTAAAAGAGCCCTACAACTAGTAAAGCTAGGGCTTTACAATTGGTATCATGAACAGGATTAAGAGCTAGACAATTGGTGCTGTGAGCAGGATTCACATCAGCCTTAGCCTCACAGTAGCCCTTGTTGTAGCCAGACAAATTGGCATAGTGGGGCAGGATTATGCCACATTAGGCGCAGCCTGTGACAGGACTCTGAGCAGATACAGAAGCCAAAAGCCCTTGGAAGAAGGAGGAAATGTGGCTATTTGTGAGTATGCTGTGCTTTATGGCCACCTTCCTGTTGACCAGGACCTGGTTGCTGCACACTGTGGGGAGTGGGAGGGGGAGGAAATGTGGCTGTCTTTGAGCGTGTGGTGCCCAGTGGCCACTTTTCTGCTGACCGGAACACCTAGCTGCTGCTCACTCTGCTGCAAATTGATCAAGATGTGAAGCGGAAAGCAGAGTTGTTGGTGGATGATGAGCAGCAACTGGCAGATTCGAGACAGAAAGCAGAATCATTGGACGCATGGATAAATGTCCTAGAGGACAACGCGTGGCAACTGGTCACTCCTGCCCCTCACACCAGAGAAGATGACCAACCTAGTGGTGAGTTGGGGAAAACAGTGCATCACCAGGCATGACCAGTTGTGCATGAGATATTGAGGCATGAGCAGCTGATGGGACTGAACAGACAAACAGTGGGTGATCCACAGGTGACCCAGTTCACTACCTATGTCCTGTATACCCAGGTTGAACTTGTTGACTTGGGGAGACAGCTCAGGTGGAAACATGGGGAGACCCTGGCTGCCTGGCTGTTGTGGTTATGGGACCTAGGGGTGGATAGTGTAATGTGCTCTGGTGAGGAGGTGGAGAAATTGGCCTCCATCACCATGCACCCATCTCTGAGACAACAGCTGCAAAATAGCCACAGATATGCATCCGGATGAGGTAATCACTCCTTGAGGGACTGGGTGAATGCAGCTGCCTGAACCGTGTGGGCAAATGCTGGAGAACTGCCCGAGATTGTTAGTAAATGGCAAATGTATGCTGAGCTGATCCAAATCATTCGAGAGTTGGGGATGTGGCAGTCCATGTTTAATGTGAACACTCGTGGCCCGGATGATGAGAACTTTACAGGCAGCATGAGAGACATAGTGCTGCAAAATGCCCCATCAACTCCTTCGGGTTGCTGATGGCCACACTGGACCCATATTTTGGCTGTCCTATACGTGAGGTAATGACCATGATAGCCAGCTTGGGGGAAGTAGAGGATAGCAGACAAGCAAAAGGGGTCCAAAAGTTGGCTAAGACCAAACCCCCAAGAAATACCCAGGATTTTACCCAGAAGGGACCAAGCAAGACTAGTTGTAAGCTGATGTGGCTTGACTTGCTTGCAGCAGGGGTTGATAAAAAGAAATTGACCAGCAGCCAAATGCAGGTCTGTTTGCCTTGTGGCAGCAGTTGCGCCCTGAACAGCATTTCTTCACTAAATATCCAGTAACAGGTAGCAAGGTATGCTCAGTGGATTTAAAAGACTCTTTGGTTGCTCCCAAGGAGGCAGATGAACTGTTCCATTCTGATTAGGAAGCAGGCCTAGGTACTCATCTTTTGGGGGCAGGTGAGGACCAGAGGCCTCATGTTGAATTGGCAATATATTGGTCGAGGATGATTGTGCAGTGTGTTTTGGCATTGGTGGATATAGGTGCAAAATGTAGCCTGATATATGGCAATCCAGATAAGTTTCCAGGGGCCACAGTTCATATAGATGGCTATGGAGGACATACTACTGAGGTTAAAGGTGTGTCATTGCCATTGGGCATAGGAAGATTGCCTCCTCATATGTGTGTGTGTGTGTGTGTGTGTGTGTGTGTGTGTGTGTATCCTGTAGCTGAATACATCATGGGTATGGATGTACTTTATGGTTTGCACCTGCAAACAACAGTTGGAGAGCTTTGGCTGCAAATATGGACAGTAAAGCCTGTGTTATGAGGATATGCTAAACATGACCCACAAGTGTTACCCAAGCCAAGACATGTAGTTAATGTAAAGCCATATTGCCTACCAGGAGGACATGCAGAGATAAGTGTTACTATATTGGAATTAGAGAAAGTTGGCATTATTCATCTGGCTCAGAGCCCATTTAATGCTCTGGTATGGCCAGTGAAAAAACCTGATGGTGCCTGGAGAATGACTATAGATTATCGAGAACTGAACAAAGTAGTGTCTGCTTTGCATGCAGCTGTGCCTTCTGTTTGTGACTTGATGGATCAGCTGACAATTCAGCTGGGGACTTATCATTATGTATTGGACCTTGCAAATGCTTTTTCTCTATTCTAATCTTGGCTGATAGCCAAGATCAGTTTGCCTTCACATGAGAAGGAAGACAGTAGACCTTTCAAGTATTGCCCCAAGGTTATCTGCATAGCCCAACCATCTGTCATGGTTTGGTGGCTGGGGACCTAGCCAAGTGGACTAGGCCCAGCACAGTTACAATGTGTCACTACATTGATGATGTGTTACTGACCTGTGATTCTCTTGCAGATTTAACCCAGGCAGCTCCAATGCTGCTAAGTCATTTGGAACAATGTGGGTGGGCCATGAACACAGCCAAGTGCAAGGACCTGGGATGTCAGTCAAATTCCTGGGAGTGGTCTGGTCGGGTAAGACGAGGGTCATCCCAGAAGCTATTATAGATAAGATACAGGCATACCCTTGACCCACAGCGGTAGCTCAGCTACAGATGTATTTGGGACTTCTGGGGTATTGGAGAGCTTTTGTACCCTGTATGTCCTAAATGGCATGCCCACTATATGCATTGACAAAGAAAGGAACCCCCTGGGATGGGACTGAGGAAGTAGAGCAAGCTTATCAGGCTATGAAAAGGGAAATACAGCAAGTACAAGCTTCATAAGTGGCCGACCCCAATAAGCCATTTGAGTTAGATGTACATATAACCTAGGAGGGGTTAGGATGGGGTTTGTGGCAGAGACAAAACTGATTCTGCACACCTGTAGGATTCTGGTCTCAGCTCTGGAAGGGTGCTGAAGTGTGCTATACCCTAATAGAAAAGCAGTTAGCAGCTTTGTATTCTACCTTGATAGCCACTGATGCTATCACAGGAACTGCCAAAGTCCTAGTAAGGATGACATACCCCATAATAGGTTGGCTGCACATGTGGGCAACCAACCCTAAAACGGGTGTAGCTCAGATTCCCACTCTGTCTAAATGGGGAGCATATATAGAACAAAGGAGCACTGTGCCAACGAGTCCTCTGTCCAAAGAGCTGCAAACTGTGCTAGGCCCAGTAGAGGTTGTGCAGGAAATTTTGACACAACTGTTACACATGGAGGTGGAGGCTATACCTTTCCATAAGGGACAGGGACCTATCACAGAGCAAGCTTGGTATACAGATGGCTCTAGCATGGGACCTTCAGCATCATGGACAGTGGTTGCTGTCCAGCCCTTTCATGTGGTATGAAAATGGTACAGGGCAAAGCAGTCAATGGGATGAATTGAGAGCAGTATGGATGGTGATAAAAAATGAGCCTGGGCCATTAACCATCTGTACTGACAGCTGCGTTGTGTACAAAGGTTTAACCCTTTGGATTTCTACTTGGAAGTATCAATGGCGGATGGTAGGCCACCATCCCCCGAGGGGACAAGCCATGAGGCAAGAGTTATGGGAATTGGAGCATGAGAAAGAAGTAACTCTTTTCCATGTCACAGGACAATTCCCCTTAGCCCGTCCAGGAAATGATGAAGACAGTGTGTTGGCTAAGATAAGATGGCTGGAGAGTCCCAGCTACTGATGTAGCCCAGTGGTTACATTGATGAATGCAGCATGCTGGCAGTAAAACCATGTGGATGGCAGCTCAAAGATGGGCCTTGCCTATAAAATGGGAAGATGTAGTGAATGCTTGTCATGCTTGTCCAGTGTGTGCTCAAGAGAGTCCACACCCCTGGTGGGTGCCCCATACAGATGGGCAAATAACTCGAGGAAGGGTGCCCCTGACTCGATGGCAGGTGGACTTTGTCAGACCACTGCCAAGGTTGGAAAATTTCAGATACATCTTCACAGCTGTTGATACGGCTACTGGTCTCCTGATTGTGTGGCCTTGTAAGGCCCCAGACCAGGTAAACACTGTGAAGGCACTGAATAGCCTTACTGCTATGTATGGTCGGCCTATAGTTATAGAAAGTGATAAAGGAACCCACTTTACTGGACATGGAGTTCAGAGGTGGGCCTCCCAGTTGTCCATTCAGTGGAAGTTACATATGCCATATCATCCCCAGGCTGCGGAAATGATTGAATGGTACAACGGCCTTTTAGAAAAGAGACTAAGGCTATCTACCCAACCCCCATCCCTGAAGAGGTAGGCACGGCAATTATGGCCAACAGTCAGAATTCTAAATGAGAGACCCCACAAGAGCAGGCCCTCTCCAGCGGAAGCTCTGTTGCATAGGGCTGCAGCACCTATACAGCTGCAAGTCACTACTAAAGATTAGCTTATACACTTCCCCATCATTTAGTTTTAGCTGAACTAAGAGCAACTGCCCCCAGAGCAATCACTTTTCACTGTGCTTCAATTCTCTTTACATCAAAGGCTTTAGTCCTGTGAAAGTTTTCTGGTCTTTTTCAATCTCAGCATTTTCACATGTTTTCCTAAAGGGTTGGGCTTTGGCCCCCTAAACTAGAGGCTTTGGCCTCCTAAATTAAGGACTTCGGTTCTCCAAACTATGGGCTCTGGCCTTCTACATTAAGGACTTTTGGTCCTGTGAAATACATGTGTTTTATTTCTGTCTCATTCATAACTTCTTAGCCAATATCCTCTACAGTAGTTCATTTGAAAACCCATCACGATCTGGCTTCAATGCCCACAACTCCACCAAAACTGCTTTTTCCAGGATTAAAAAGAGCAAATTTATTTTAAGCCCCAGTGACACTTTTCAATATCAACCTTTGCTACATTTGACCGCATTAACTTCATATTCTCTCTTAAAGGCTTGCTTTCTTCTCTTGTCTCTGAACATACCACTTTCTTCTGGTTTCCAGCTACCACCATGACTTTTGTTCAGACTTTTTGTGAAGTCTTTTTCTTCTTTTGACTTTCTGTAAAATGTTGGAGTTTCTAAGAATTCTGTCCTAGGCCCTCTTCTCTTCTTTCTCTTCACACTTGTATTCAGTAGGCTCCTCCACTCCTATGACTTTAATTTCACTATATAGTTGGATAAATCTAAGTTATTTTATCTCCCTTCCATTTATCTTTCTTGAACTTCTTTCACAAGTAAGTGTGCTCATTCAATGGCCCATTCAATATCTGTGGATTTCCTACAAGCAATGCAACTCAACATAGAAAAAAACAAGATCCTTATCATCTTGTACAAATCTGCCCCCACCCCCCCAGTGCCTGATAACAAAAATTTGGTCACTTGTTCAAATTAGAAAGCAAGAAATTATCTTCACTAAGTCATGGCTAATTTATTTGGAGGCTCCCATCCCTAATCTGTCAACCTCTTTCTATCTTTGCTACTTCCCTCAGTCAGACCATCACCATTTCTATTTGGACTAGATCATCTTTGCCAGAGTATAAAAACTGATGTCCTCCCTGCTTCTGGTCTGATGTTTCTCCAGTCCATCCTTCACACTCAGCCAGCATGACTTTCTTAGAATAGAAATATAATCATATCTCTTTTCTGCCTCAAATACTTCAATACTTCCAATTTTCTGTAGGAAAAAGTTCAATCTTCTTATTACAGTTTACAACGCTTTTCATGATTCAGTCTAAGTTTACTTTCATTTTTATTTCTGATCAATTTTAATTTTATGCTCCAGCAACATAAAGCATCTTGCAGTGCCTCGGACACAGTGTGCCACTTAGCATGACTTTGCCAGTATTATTCTTGGGCATCTATTCTCTCTTGGCTGGATAAACTCTTATTTATGTTTCTGATATTAAGCTAAATATCATTCCCCTCAGGAAGACTTCTCTGAATCCCACGTTTGAGTTAAATGCCTTTCTTTCGTGTCACCATCACCTTATCGTAGAATTCATCATACAATTGCTTGTTTACTTGCTCTTATTACCTACTAGCATGTAAGTTCTGTGAGAAAAAGGCCATCTCTTTCCCGTTCATTATTATATCAGCAGCATCTACAAAAACGTCTAACACATAGTAGGCATTAAACAAATATTTGTCACATGAATGAGCAATAAATAAATATGCCTTTCTCCTGTACCAAACTTTTATGATTTTTGAGGACAGAGACCATTTCCATATTATTTTAAATTTCAAATGATACCCTAATATTTTTAGTAAATGCTTCCTTTGTATAATTTCTATTCTTTTAAATTTGTTTAGGTGGGTTTCATGGCACAGAATATGACCTATCTCAGTGAATGTTCTATGTGAGTTTGAGAAAAATGTGTATTCTGCTGTTGTTGGATAAAGTAGTTTATAAAATGTCAATTACACCCAGTTAACTGATGGTGCTCTTCAGTTCAACTATGTCCTCAGTGATTCTCTGCCTATTAAGTCTTTCAGTTACTGATAGAGGGGTGATGAAGTCTCCAAATATACTAGTAGATTTGTTTATTTCTCCTTGCAGTTCTATCAGTTTTAGCCTCACATACTGTGATGCACATTAAGGATTGTTACGTTTTCCTGGAGAACTGTCTCCTATGTCTTTATGTAATGCTCTTCTTGAGCTCTGATTTCTCTTACTCTGAAGTCTCCTATTTCTGAAATTAATATAGCTACTGTACTATGGAAGCCCCATATCTGAAAGGGCACTTGTGTAGTGTTTGCTTATTCCAAAAAACTCACTTGGTTCAATAGGTAGAGAAATCGGTTTATTATACTTACAGGAGTCACTGATGGCAGCTGGCCAGCTGAATATCCACACCACCATGGGATACATACAACAGTTATATAGTGAACAGATCAAAGTAGAGGCATAAATCATTTGCATGCTTATGCATAGATCCTCACCCAGCTCTCATAACTCAGAGTTTTCAGGAAATCTGGCTGAGTAGATAAGTATATCTACTGGCTACTCTCCTGGCACCAAAGTACTTTAACACAAGCCTGCTAATTTATTTACAGTCCCTGCTTCCCCAGTCTTCAGCTTGTCTTAAAGGGGATATTTGTGTTAAAGGGGATGTGTCTTTCCTTGGGTAACTACCTTGGCTTGGGGAAGAGGAACTCTGGTATGCACGGTGAGGGAGAATAAGTCTATGTACAGTATTTACCCTACATTCCACCCCTACATATGACTATTCTACCCTCATAGTCTTCATGTCAAATTAACCTTCCACATGTCCCCTCGGTGGAACAGTGAGTGATTTGCACATTGCAACCAAGCACCACAAATGAAGTACAGTCCACGAGTACCAAATAACAGCACTCCTACCACTACCACCACTCCTCTTATGACTTTTTTCCACAATGAGTCAAGTGATGAAAACCAGTCTGAGAAAGGGCCACAGGCAATGGCATCAATAGCCTTAATTTTGGTATGTACCACTTTCGGAGCAAGGGAGACACTGTAAGAGAAATCAGGAATATACACACAGAATTCAGCCTTAATAATGGCACTGGTGCCCCCTTAGGTGGTGATAAGCATGTCTAGAGCCATCCTGTTTTGCAACACTACTTTTCTAATTTGGGAGACTTCATCATTTAACAGATGGATGGCATGAGAACTAACAGTCAGGGCATTGGCAGTGTGGCTGGCTAGGGCCTCCACTGACTTTTCAGTCACAATATCACCTAGTTGTGGAGAAAAAATTTCAAGGGGATAAAACCAACAGGGAGTGCATCTAACTTGATGTCTTGCAGAAAAGTCTTCCCAGTTGCTAAGCAAATGGGGAAGGGTCGTGAGCACTGGCCCAGGAATATAGGACGACCCCATGTACATCTTCCTGTCTAATTGTATGGGAGGTACAGCCATCCATATATTCCACAAGCCCAGAGGGTACTCCAAGGCATGGGATGTGCTCCTGCTTTTAAGGAGTGATTTTGCCATCCCCATTGCTCAGTATTTGTAAGGGTGGTAGTATTCGCACATAATTCTTTGGGAGTACATCCCACTTGTCTTATGTGTCACTACCTGTCCCATCCAACCTTTCTATGCAGAACAGGACTGGTGCTTTGAATTGTATTTGTACTGCAGTCAGCCATCCCACCCCATTCCACACTGAATACGTCAGGATAGGATGGGTTTGGTTAAGCTGTTCTTTAAGTAATGCAAATAACTCCTTCTTAGTCTTATCATACTCTGTCACGTGCCAGGTGAGATTAGTCGTTTTCTGTTTTTTCCATGCTCACAGCCACAACCATTCAGTCTGATTTTCCAATTGCATCATTCATGGCAGACCCAATTTGGCAGATAGTGGGAACTCTGAGCAGACCCAGCAGATTGATCTATTACATATTTGGGCCAGGGTTGCAGCCCATTGAAGCTCATCCAGCAATTGGCAGTGCAGGAGATAGGTGTTCCTGTGGTTATACTAGGGATGATAAGAAAGATGTTTAGGTACTAAAAGCTGTAAGTCATGTTTATTAGGTAACACAGAAGTGACAGTTTTATCTTGACACAATATAGTTACACTAAGTGGGGGGAGGGGGGGCTTCCCCAGCTTAGTACACCAAGTTCTATCAGGTCCAGGGGCTTCTTTCTGATCTCCCTTCTTTTCTCTCAGTATGGATTCCTTTACCTTGCAAATCCCTTTCTTTTGTCATATAATTTCAGTTTCCCCTAGATCAGCTATGGCTTGTGCCACCATCTAAACTGATTGCCCTGCTAGGTGTGACAAAACAGATACCAGTGTTCCATAGCAGCTACTGGAAGCCATCTGTATAACCTCGTTTTTCATTCCTCCAGTAAACTGCACCAAGTCCAGACTATGCAAAGTGTCTCAGTAAGTAGAATGTCTCATGCCTAATTCCTTAAGGAATTCTTGCAACTCCTCCATAGCAGACCACTGAGGGAGCACTCCCAGAATATTCCCTTCATCAGGCCATGTGGCATGGCAGCCTGACATGATCCAAGTCAACAGGGAAGCACTTTCATCTTATTGCCATGCTCCACTGCCAGAACGAGGGATGGTTGGTGAGTGACTCCATTTTTGCCAGCTCATCCCCTGATGATATTATGCCATTGGCTCCTGTATCCCAGAAATGTAGCAGCCACCTGGGAATTCTTTCTCTCCCTTTCTGAAGAAACTTAGTGACCAGTTCTACCAGCTCTGCTGAAGTGTAAGAGTAGGTGCTTGTATGCATATATTTTAGCAGAGAACGTAAATCTTGGGCATTTTGCCCTCCTGGTTGCTCTTGCCGAGTCTTAAACTTTTGTATTATTACTGGTATAGCCTGAAGATTTCCTACTTCATTATCAACTACCTATACTCAGGAATTCTCATTTCCCTCATCTGAGGTATCAGTCTCAGAAGTGGGCTCCCATTTTCTAGAATTCCACTCTGGGTTTGAAACTATCACATGGATCTTTGCCCACAGCAGCCACTTTCCTTTTATTTTCATAAAACAGCATGCCAAATCACGCAGCTGGTCGGGGCTTCATCCAACTGATACACTGTCATATCCTTGTTGTCAGCCTGAGTTAAATGAGCCTCTCTTTCTAATCTTAATTCTTCCTTTAACCTTTGTCCTTGATTTTGTCACTCAATTTCTTTCTCGGTCACTAGCCTGAGCCCACAGACAACAGTCCATGCTATTGCGGCAGCAATGGCTTTGTATTCTTTTTTCTTTTGAATACCTCCTCTTTCCTTGACTGCCTTCAACACCCCCAGCAGTCCTGCCTCTGTTTTCTGGGCATCCCTGTACTCATGTGGTGGTCCCCAGCTATTTACCAAGCTGGTGATATGGGACTACATTGAACCAGTGGCCCATCCAGGTATTTCCCCCTGCAACATTCCCCCCATCCCCTTCCTCTCTCCTGTTGCTGCCTCAACAGGGAGTGTCTCTGGAATAGCCTGCCACCTACACCAATTGTATGGCAGGAGCTCACATAGTGTTTGCCTATTCCAAAAAAATTCACGTAGCTCAGTAGGTAGAGACATTGGTTTATTAGTCTGACAGGAGTCGCTGATGTCAGCTGGCCAGCTGGATATCCACACTGCCATGGGGTACATGCAACAGTTATATAGTGAACAGATCAAAGTAGAGGAGTAAAGCATTTGCATGCTTATGTGTAGACTGTCACTCAGCTCACATAAGTCAGAGCATGCAGGAGACCTGGCTGAGTAAATAAGTTTATCTACTTGCTACTCTCCTGGTGCCAGAGTACTTTAACACCAACATGCTTACTTAGGGTCCCTGCTTCCCCCAGTCTTCCACTTGTCTTAAAGGGGACGTGCCTTACCTTGGATAACTACCTTAGCCAGGGATAGTTTCCCAGCAGGGAGGAAGCATTCTGGTAAGCACAGGGAGGGAGAACAGTTCTATGCCCAGCATTTACATTACAGCTACTCTAGCCTTCTTCTTCTTTTTTTTTTTTTTTGATTAGTGTTAATATAGTTTATCTTTCTGTATAGCCTTACTTTCCATTTAAATGTGTTTCTTCTAGAAAACATTATGGTTGGGTCTTGTTTTATTTAATCTGACAGTATCAGTCATTTAATTGGTTTATTTAGACCATTTATAATTAATGATTATTGATATAGATGGATTAATGTCTACCATGTCTGTAACTGTTTTCTCTTTGTTGCACCTGTTCTCTATTTCCTTTTCCCCACACTCTTTTTATGCCTTCTCTGATTTTAATTGACCATTCTATATGATTAGATTCCCTCTCTTTCAGTCATTTTCTTTCCATATCAATTATATTTCTAGTGGTTGGACTCGAGTTTTCAATAAACATACAACTAATCTAAGTCCACTTTCAAATAACACTGTACTATTTCATGAGTAGGGCACGTACCTTATAATAGTTTTCCTAATTCCTTCATCTCATCCCTTATAACATTGCTATAGATCATTTCACTCATCTGTAAGCTATAATCAGCAGATACATTGTTGCCATTATTACTTTGAATAAGCAGTTATATATTAGATCAATTAAAATAAGAAAAATAATTTATTTTACCTTTGTCTATTCCTTGTCTTATGCCCTTACTTTCTTTATAGATCTGAATTTCTTTTTTTTTTAAAGTTTTATAGGTGTTTATTTTTTTTTAATTTTTATTTTGTCAATATACAATGTAGTTAGTTATTGTGTCCCATCACCAAAACCTCCCTCCCTCCTCCCTCTCCCCCCTCCCACCCAGATGTGTCC
>NW_007734399.1:22071-26574 GCF_000696425.1 Galeopterus variegatus | reverse complement strand
TGCTCTATTCTATTCCATTGATCAGAGTCTCTGTTACAGACTTCATGAATATGACCCCAAAAGCACGGGCAACCAAAGGAAAAATTAACAAATGGGACTATATCAAACTAAAAAGCTTTTGCACAGCAAAAGAAACAATTAACAGAGCTAAAAGACAGCCAACAGAGTGGGAGAAAATATTTGCAAAATACACATCTGACAAAGGACTAATATCCAGAATATATAAAGAACTCAAACAACTTTACAAGAAAAAAACAAGCAACCCAATCAAAAAATGGGCAAAAGAGCTAAGCAGGCATTTCTCTAAAGAAGATATACAAACGGCCAACAGTCATATGAAAAAATGCTCAACATCACTCAGCATCCGGGAAATGCAAATCAAAACCACACTGAGATACCATCTCACCCCAGTTAGGATGGCAAAAATTTCCCGGATGCTGAGTGATGTTGAGCATTTTTTCATATGACTGTTGGCCAATTGTATATAATAGATCTGAATTTCTGACATATCATTTTTCTTCTCTCTAAGAGCTTCTTTGAGCATTTCTTGCATGCCAGGCTCATGAGGCTTACCTGTGAGATTGTGCCTGACCCTTTCTCCCCAGGGCCTTCCTCTGACCCTTTACAGGCAGCCAGCCCACCCCACTTGAGTTCCCACTGACATTTCTGCTCATGGTCCAAGGCTGTGCATTGTGGTTGTTTTCACCTTCTTTCTCTTTTCCTCTCTTTCTCTCTTCCACCCTCTCCAAGGAGTACCAACTAGTCTCCTCTCTGTGTTTGCTGATCCACAAGTGTTGGGCACAACTTTGACATTTCTTTTTAAAAGTAATTTTTTAAAACACCAAAATCCAGTGATTGTGGTATGGGAGTGGGGGGAATGGGGCCAGCTGAGGTGGCATCCGGGCTTGTAGGGCCGCCTCTAGCTGTCATGCCCTGTGTATCCCCATGAGTGGACATGCCCAGGCCATTCACCTGGCCTCTCTTCAGTGGGTGGTCCNTTCCCGGATGCTGAGTGATGTTGAGCATTTTTTCATATGACTGTTGGCCGATTGTATATAATAGATCTGAATTTCTGACATATCATTTTTCTTCTCTCTAAGAGCTTCTTTGAGCATTTCGTGCAAAGCAAGTCTACTGGCAACAAATTCTCTAAATTTTTGTTTTCTGAGAAAGTATATTTCTCCTTCATTTTTAAAGTATATTTTCATCGGATAAAGAATTCGAGGTTGATGTACTTTTCTTTCAGCACTTTAAATATTTCATTCCACTCTTCCTGCTTGTACTGTTTCTGAAGAGAAGTCTGAGGTAATTCTTATCCTGCTCCTCTGTAGGTAAAGTGTTTTTTTACTCTAGCTTCTTTCAACATTTTCTCTTTGTGTTTGATTTTTCTGCAGTTCAAATATAATATGCCTAGCTGTGATTATGTAGAGAAAGATATAGATGATAAGATAATATATGTATTTATCTTGCTTGGTATTTTCTGAGTTTCCTGAATTTGTGATTTGATGTATGTCATTAATTTTGAAACATTCTCAGTCATTATTACTTCAAATTTTTTTCTGTTCCTTTCTCTATTTCTTTCCTTTTGGTATTCTCATTATGTATATGTTTCATATTTTGTAATTGTCTCACAGTTCCTAGATATTTTTCATTCTTTTTTCTCTTTGATTTCATTTTGGAAAGTTTTTACTTAGGTATGTTCAAGCTCATCGATTCTTTACTCAGCCATGTCCAGTGCACTGTTGAGCCCACCAAAGACATTCCTCATTTCTATTACAGTGCCCTTAACTTCTAGAATTTTCTTTTGATTTTTTTCTTAGAGTTTTCGTCTCTTCACTTACATTACCTGTTACCCATATGTTCTACTATGTTGTCCCTATTTTTTTCATCAGTGCCTTTAGTATATTAATCACAGTTATTTTAAATTCTTGGTCTGATAACTCTAAAATCTCTGCCATTGCTGACTCTGGTTCTTATGCTCACTTTGTCTCTTCAAACTGTGCTGTTGTTGTTGTTGTTTCCTTTCCACATGTTTTGAAATTGTTTAAAGCTGTGTATGATGTATTGGGTAAAAGAAGTTGAGGTGAATATTTCTGTAGTGTGAGGTTTTTTATCTGGCTAAGGGTTTGGCTGTGTTTACTGTTTGATGTAGCTGTGGTATCAGAGGACGAAATTTCCTATAGTGTCCTCGTTTTTGTCTCCCCTGTAGTCTGGTTTCCCTAAAGATTACTTCTTAAGTAGGGTCAGAAGCTTGCAGTTCTTTCATCTGTAAGTTCCTGATGCTACATAGGAGACCTACCAATTATAAGGTGTAGTGGAACAAAAACACTGTATAATACTATGATTAGATCCAAGTCTTTGGGAGAGCCTGTGTCCATGGGCTGTGACCTCCACAAGTGCTTCTTAGCTTTTTTTATTCTTCCATTAGGTAAGATAGGATAGCTAGCAGGATTTAATTAGGCTATTTCTCATCTCCCACATCAAAGGTTAGAAGGCCTGGATTTGGTTATTTCCCTCACCCCAGTCAGTTAGGTTCTGGAAAGAACCCAAGTTAGTTATGTTGTGATAAAATATTTCCTTTGAGGGTAAACCTTTATTAAGCAGAACAGAAAGCTCAGGTATATTTTATTTATTTTATTTTATTTTATTTTATTTTATTTTAACTTTAGCAAACATATGTTTAAAGAAAGAAGAAATATTATTGATTCTATAGAAAACCATTTACCAAATGAAAGGACATTGAAGTCCAGCTTGAGACAAAACCTATTAGAGGCCCAGTCTATCTGTCTATCTGTCCTTCCCTCTCTCTAAGCAGGAGTGATCTGGCCCCTGGCCCACTAACACAAACAGGAGGCTGGGTCTGGGGAGGGGGTGTGTGTTCTGCCCAGGGCCTCTCCTCTGTGTCCAAAGAACTGGAAGGATGTGCCTTGCTGGCTGATAGGCTGTGTCCCCCTCCATGAAATGGAGACCTTGGGGAGGGGTTCCCTCCTGGGTGTGGCCACATCCTGGTGGTGCTGGAGTGAATGTGCTCTATGCGTGCAGGTGGTGAATGTGGGAATGCCAGCCCAGTGGTGGAAGTATGGGTGTAGGGTTGTGCATGCCAGGCTCATGAGGCTTACCTGTGAGATTGTGCCTGACCCTTTCTCCCCAGGGCCTTCCTCTGACCCTTTACAGGCAGCCAGCCCACCCCACTTGAGTTCCCACTGACATTTCTGCTCATGGTACAAGGCTATGCATTGTGGTTGTTTTCACCTTCTTTCTCTTTTCCTCTCTTTCTCTCTTCCACCCTCTCCAAGGAGTACCAACTAGTCTCCTCTCTGTGTTTGCTGATCCACAAGTGTTGGGCACAACTTTGACATTTCTTTTTAAAAGTAATTTTTTAAAACACCAAAATCCAGTGATTGTGGTATGGGAGTGGGGGGAATGGGGCCAGCTGAGGTGGCATCCGGGCTTGTAGGGCCGCCTCTAGCTGTCATGCCCTGTGTATCCCCATGAGTGGACATGCCCAGGCCATTCACCTGGCCTCTCCTCAGTGGGTGGTCCAGGCTGGGGCTCCAGCAGGCAGGGAGATGCTGTCAGCTGTCAATAACCAGGAGACAATGGAGCTTCCTGGCTCCCTTTTTGGGGGTGTGTGTTTGGGGGAGAGTGGGGAGCAGGGACCAGAGGCCAGGAGCCAAGATGTGATGAGCCTCCTCTTGGCAGGGTGGGAAGGTCCCTGAGTGGGCTGCAATCATGGGGTCAACAAAAGGAACCACTTTGTGGTCTCTCCCCTACCTCTCCCACATTCACTGCACCAGTATCCTCATATCCACATGCAGCCCTCTCACCTAAAGACTTGTTTATCCCCATAACACAGCCACAGTCTGTACAGCTTTTATTTCAATCAGGAAGTAATCAAATCTGTTCATACTCTGGCACCCAGAGGGAGGGGCCTGGGCATTGTCCTGGCAGCAATGAGCACAGGGTTAAGTAGAGGGAGGCTTGTTGAGCATATGGCAGGAAGGGCACTGCCTGGCTGGGTGAGCCTGTCCACCTGTCCCCACAGGG
Source organism: Galeopterus variegatus (assembly GCF_000696425.1). Classification (NCBI taxonomy): domain Eukaryota; kingdom Metazoa; phylum Chordata; class Mammalia; order Dermoptera; family Cynocephalidae; genus Galeopterus; species Galeopterus variegatus. Next base: position 22,527 of record NW_007734399.1, on the reverse strand, counting down.
CAGGCAGAGACTCTGGATATATATTTTAAATATTTGCTTCCCCTGCCAGAAGCATAACGAGATTTTTCTCTGACCTTCACAGTAAGAACCTGGTAAGTCTCCTGTGGTTAAAACTCATGAAAGTGTGGGGGCCCTTCTAAAACTGCTCCCCCTCCCAATTTTTAACGCTCAGGCTAGTCCACACTGAGCCTCTAGTGATTTATCAGTTAAGATTTAAGTGTTTCTAGTGATATTGGCTCCAACTAGAGACTTTTGCTCCTGTGCTGCTGCTCTCAGTAAGGTAAGCAGTTATTCTATGTATCCATTTATCTCTCCAGTTTTCAGGGCAGCAGTTTGTCCTGTGACCAAATTTTTTGCTAAACAAATAAAAGGGAGGTTGATTTTAAGTTTGTTCATTTTTTTCTTTCTTGTTGTGCAAACGAGAATGGTGACTTCCAAGCTCTTTACATATCGAGC
>NW_007734399.1:17719-20999 GCF_000696425.1 Galeopterus variegatus | reverse complement strand
CCTATGTAATTATGGAGTCATGAATTAAGTAGAGATCAATAGGGAAATTGAAAGGAAAGAGCCACTGAAAACTCATTTCTTCTTGCTTTAGTTAAAAGAGCATTTTTTAAAAAACTGTTTTCTTTAGTAAAAAAATTTTGTGACTTTTTTATATTTTGTCGTTAGAATTTCTTAGCCTTATTTTTTTAGTGGCATGATGGATTTAAATGTTCAGTATGAATATAAGTGCTATGGGGAAAGTTCATCAGCAGGGAAGTAGCAGAGTGCACATGTCCCTGAACTCTCATTACACTACAAAGAGTTGTGCTCAAGCCAGTCTTGTCTGCTCCTGAATGACACATTATCACCCTACTCTTCTTCTGCATCTTGGGTATATAATTTTATATTTATATTCATTGCCAATATATGTTAATATGCATTTATAAATTTCTGTATCTGCTATAATACTTGGAAATTCTTGAGAGAAGGAACCATATTTTATTCACTCTTGTGTCCTAGCACTTAGCACAGCAGGAAGTAGGTAGTTGCGCTCAGTTAATGTTTCTTGAATCATGGATGAAAATAGCAAATGCATGTTCTATGTTGCAAAAAATAATTTCCGTATTTTTGCCTTAATTTAACATTTTCTCCTTTATGAAAGAAAAAGATATTCCAAATATCATTACCTAATCATTCTTCATATTCAGTGGTTTTAACATTTTTCCTGATTTATTTTTCTTTAATTGCATGTTTTATCTTAGGGTACTACCTATACCTTTGGAATTCTGAAGTTATGGTTCTTCTCTCTAAGAAAATGCACACACAGAAATACTTACAAAATGTTTTATTTATAGTCACAAAGCCTTCAAAACTCCCTCCAGTCCTAGAGTGTTTTTGAATTCTGGACAGAGAATTTTTGCTCTAAAATTATTGTGAGCATATTTCAAGATTCTTTTTCCTACTCTTCTGTTCCTTCTCTTCCTCCTTCTCCTCTTCCTCCTATTCCAAGTATATCATTAATATGGGCTGGCTAATTAGTTCAGTTGGTTAGAATGTGGTGCTGATAATACCAAGGTCGAAGGTTTGATCCCTGCACTGGCCAGCCACCAAAACACAAAAGCAAAAACAAAAACAAGTGTGTCATTAATAAAGTATACAAGTCTTCAGTTTATAGCACAGTAAAATTTTACATATTGGTGCATTCATGTAACTATCAGTCGGATAAAATATAGCTTTGGCAGTGCCCTAAAAGGATTCCTTGTTTTCCTTCCTGTCAATACCCTCACTCAGGGTAAAAACTATTCTAGCACTATTAATTAGTTTTTCATGTTCTTGAATTATATATAAATGGAATTGTGCAGTGTATGTTCCTATATTTGGCTTCTTTTGCTCATCTCTATGTCTGTGAGATTCACCCATGTTACCTGCGTATCACTAGTTTATTCCTTTTTATTGCTCTGTAGTATTTCATCATATGACTATATCACCAGTTATTTATCTGTTCATTTTGTGATGTGCATTTATGTTGCATTCATCTTTTGGCTATTATACGTAGTGCTTCCATAAACATTTTTATGTCTTTTGGTTGGCATGTGTACACTTTCTCTTGAGTACATACCTAAGAGTGGAATTGCCAGGACGGGCAGGCTTTGTGACCATGAACTCAGTCTGGAATGGTCCTGAGCTCAGTAGAGATTCCTGATTGGAGTTTAATGCTTTGCAACTGTCCACTGAAATTCTTAAAAATTCTATTTTTGAATTTGTGTAAGTAAAGTCTGATGGGATGATAGCTCATATCCTGGGGGCTTGGAGCCTTGGCTGCCTCATGTCACCTTCCTGTCTCTCTCCTTCAGGTGGGTTCTTGGTTGCTCCCCATATCTTCCATCTTAGTGCTCCAGGGTGACCTCCCCTCGCTGCCTAACCCAGAAACTGCTGTTGCACCTGTCCCCTGTGAGATCTTGTGCGAGGGAGCAGGGAAGCTGGGGCCAGAGACAGCAGTGCTTGCCTCATGGCATCTCTAAACACAGTATAGTGTCATCCCTCCCAGCCCAGGACTGGAAGTGACTGCCAGAAAGAGCTTCTAGCCTACCTGCAATTTAGGTACCTAGAGTGTCTGCACATAGGTTGAAAGAACCTTGAAGGTTTTACATTTGCTGTGGTTGGGGTAACAGCCCATGGTAAGGGTAAATGTCCAGCTCAATTTCCATGCTCTGGCTGGGGCATTGGTCAAGTGGTTAAGTGCAGAGGGACCCTAGTGGGGCTATACACACATGCTAAGTTGTGGAGTGGAGCCCTCAGGAACCTATTAGGGTGTGCACTTGCCCTACTAGTATCCTCATGCCCAAGGAAGTGCGACATTAAATAAAGTAAAAACAAACAAAAATATCATGACAGGTCGAGAGAAAGGTCATGGAAGAAAAAAAAAGTTTTATATTTTAGTACCTTGAGTGGTGCTTTTTCCTTGCTCTTTGAAATAAGAACCCTGTGTTTTTATTTTGCAGTGAGCCCTGCAAATATGTAGCCAATCCTATGTTGGGTCATAGGGTAGGTGCATGTTTATCTTTTGTAGATTCTACCAAACAGTTTTTCAAAGTAATTGTACCATTTTCTACTTCCATTGGGAATGTATGAGTTTCAGATGTTCCAGATCCTTGGCAATGTTTGATATATTCAGGGTTTTAATTTTAGCAGAATGACTGCAATGAGTGGGTTTGTAGTGGCATTTTAGTTGAGTTTTATTTTTTATTTTATTTTTTTTTTTTTGTCTTTTGTCTTTTTCCGTGTCTGGCAACGGATCGCAACCCTCAGTGTTGCCCCCGTACCGGACCGGGGACCGGCAACGGGATTGCACCCCTCGGTGTGGCTCCCACACCTCGCTCAGCCAGTGAGCGGAAACCGGTCTGTATGTGGGATCCGAACCCTCGGCGGGAGCGCCGCCACGCTTCCCAAGTGGCGCACTTATCCAGTGCACCATCGGGCCGGCCCTTAGTTGAGTTTTAATGAGCATTTTCTTGATCATTAGTGATGCTGAACACCTTTACACATGTTTTGTAACCAGTTAGAGTTCACCTTTGAGAAGTATATTTAATTGAGTTGTTTGACTTTTACTTATTGATTTTATAATGCTTTTTATATATTCTGGATACAAGTTATTTGTCAGAAACACGTGAGTGTCTTCCACCAGTTTGTAGTTTGCTTATTTGTTCTCTTAGTGGTTCTTTTGATTAACAAAATTGGTTAAAATTAGTGAAATCTGATTGATCAATTTTGTTTTCTTATGGTTAATGTGTTTTGTGTCTTG
>NW_007734399.1:15606-17005 GCF_000696425.1 Galeopterus variegatus | reverse complement strand
TTGACATCTGTTAGTTTAAGTCCTCAATTTTGTTCTTGTTCTTTCAGATATTTTTGTATTCTAAATCCTTGTATTTTCATATTGAATTTTCAATCAGTCTATCAATTTCCTCCAAAAAAAAAAAAAAACGCTCTTGGGATTTTTTATTGGTACACCACATTTTCATGTTATTTTGGGGAAAATGCCATCTAAATATTAAATCATCTAATCCGTGATCATGACAGAATTCTCCATTTGTCTAGATCTTCTTGAACTTCTCTCAGCACTGTTTTGTAACTTTCAGTGTAAAGGTCTTAAACACTTTAATTCCAAATTACTTCTTAAGTTAAACACTGATACATACATTTTATATTCCTTTTTCCTTGATAAAATTTACATATGACTCATTGCATTTGGGAAATGGTGTCTGAAAATTCTGTGGTGATATAAGAACTCAGTTTCTAGGCACATCCAGGCCAGTGATGGAAGCCAGCTCAATACCCGGAGGGTCCTGGGATACAGGGAACATGGACCCTAGCCCCATCCCTGCTGCTGCCGCCCCTATCCAGGCCAGCAATGGAACCAGCCCAATGCCTGGGATCCTGAGAGATGGGCACCAGGACAGCCCCGCTCCTGCCCACAACCAGATTGTAGAAGACACTTATTAACTATGTGTATTTCTTTGGGTATGTGACTTATCTGTTCATGTCTTTCACCAAACTTCAGCTTAGACTTTTTCTAATTCATTTTTAAGAGTTATTTTTGTAATGAGGATATTAATCTTTGTGTGTTTACAAAAAAAAAAGTAGAGAAAAGAATAATGGTTACCAGAGGCCAGGAGGGGTGGGGGTGGGGAAGAAGAGAAGGGGTGAACTAATGGGGACAAAACTATGCCATCTACCCTAAGTGAATAATTATGCAAGATATACACACATTGAAACAAGACACTGTAGCCCACAAAAATAAATATAGGTAAAATTGAAATAAGAAAAAATAGAAAAACTATTCTCAAAGTATTGCACATTGTATTTGTTGCTATAAATTGAGATTTGAGGCTGTAAGTATCTGCATGTCACACCTATTATTCATGTCAAATTATTATTAAAAATAGATGAACATATGATTTGAAACTAAGTCCCAAAAGAGGCAATTATTTTCTTTTAAACAACTTTTGTATAATCTCAAGTAGAAAATTATTAGTAATAAAAAAAATGATGGACTAGTCCTATTCAAATACAAAAGAAGAGCATACACAGCAGTTCTCAAAAATCACCTCTAGCAAAGTTAAAATAGGACTAATTTTTGCCAGCCCAACCCCGAGAATGAATATCTCTCAGCAAGTTGCAATGTGTGCATATATGACAGTTGGCACAGGCTCATCTAAGTGCAAGTAGCCTTGAGGACAAAGTAAACAAAATAA
>NW_007734399.1:12038-14703 GCF_000696425.1 Galeopterus variegatus | reverse complement strand
TGGCTTAAAGAATATTAGAGAATGTGAGTAGGTTATATGGAAATACTAAACTATTTTATATCAGGGACTTGAGCATTGCAGATTTGGGTATCTACAGGGGTTCTGGGACCAATTCCCAATAGATTTTGAGGGGATGACTGTAATTATTATTTTGCCTGGCAGTATTCTAAACACTTTTACATTAGCTCATTTAACCATCACAATCACTGTATCAGGTATGTGTTATTATCAGTTTCACTTTACAGTGCTAGAGATAGGGTTGGACCTGGGAAGTTAACTATAGAGACGGTGCTAGGAGAAGAGCAGAGTGCCCCAAATGAAAGATGAGAAATCCCAAAGGTCAAAGATTAACTTAATAATGCAAAATTAAACAAAGAGGAATAATACATACATATCTCATTCTTTCTTACAACCAGGATTTTTTGGTACTTTTTCCCTCATTAGTCAATTTATCCAAATCCTTGCACAAATCCTCTAAAGTATATTGAAGTCAAACATCCTTTACAAAATCTTGCCTTATATTTATATTCTCTGTTAATTTCTCCCCTTCAAAATGTTTCTGTGGCACTTATGGAGAACTGTGCCATAGCCCTTAAATAATCTAAAATTTTGCTTTTAGAATAATCAATTCAGTGATTTTTTTAAAAATCCCATGTGCATTTCTATTATGAATGAACATTATCTTCAGGGATAGTGTGGCAGAGTTTGATGACTAACTAAAGAGCTTCAGACAAGAAGAAATTTCATTTAGATGGGAATATTTTGCATTTCCAATGAGCACCAAGCATCAGGTGCCTCTTGGAAAACTACCTAAAGAACCACAGTATCAAAAGTGAGAAGAAGCTGTATCACGGGGAGCAAAAACAGGGGCTGGGATACTCATTAACAGCCTCCAACTCTGGCATCACTTTTCCTCTTTGCCCCTTACCACTACAAACCACAGTGAAGGGAACAAAGAAAATGTCAGTTCTGAGGCTGGACTGGGTCTCTTTTTCTATATTTACTCTAAGATGACTACCGACATGGTGCACAGTGAGCTAGTCCTCACAAAGACTCTGGCAAAGACCTGCATTGTCTCAGTGCTGGTGGGAGTATGAAGTACTGGTTATTATGGGCTAAATTATGTTCTTCCTCAATCTATGTGTTGAAGTCCTAACCACCAGTCCCTCAGAATGTAACTATATTTGGAGAAAACGTTTTTAAAAAGGTAATTAAGTTAAAATGGAGTCATGAGAGTGGGACCTAATCCAATAGGACTGATGTCCTTTTAAGAAGAGGACCTTGGGAGACAGACACCACTGTAAGACCATTGGAAGACACAGGGAGAAGATGGCCATCTACGAGCCAAAGAGAGAGACCACAGCAGAAACCAACAGTGAGGACATGTTGATTTCGGACTTCTACCCTCCAGAACTATGAGAAAATAAATTTCTGTGGTTTAAGCCACCCAGTCTGTAGTACTATGCAATGGCAGCCCTAGCAAACTAATATACTGGTGTTGGTATAAAAAGAGCCAATGTTATATCTGAGGAGAAGCAGATTTTAAACAAAAAGTGGCCTCCAAAATTCAGAAGAAAGTCATTGAACAAAACAAATCTAAGATCAGCAATATTCCAAAGGAATAAGGTCATCAGGAAAAGCTCTCTAAAGTGTCTGTGACCAGGTCTACAACCTAAGCAAATGGCCGTGTGCTAAAACGCAGGTAGTAATCGTCTTCCTAAGGAAGATGAGGGAACAAAAAAGTAAATCAATATGCATCCCCCTGACTCTTTGCTTACTGAATTAGCCCTTGTTGCCCTTTATTGTTTAAACATGTATTTGATACAAAGCTATATATTGGTACATAGCATATGATTCAAACTTGCAATTTTAAGTCATAAAGTTCAATCATTTAAAATTTGAAAGCACATAGTCTTGGCTGACATTTAGTAGATTTGGATCCTGAATCTTAAGTCTTTATCAACAAGAAGTTAATTGTCCCTGTTCAGTCATTTTAGTTGTTCAAGATTCCCAAAGTAGAGAGGAGTACAGAATCTCCACTGCCTGCCTCTTCTTAGAAACTTCAGTGACAGCATTTGTGGCTTTCCCCACTTTCCCATCTCCAGCTTATTAATTATTTAATTTAACAAATAGAGAGGAGTACAGAATCTCCACTGCCTGCCTCTTCTTAGAAACTTCAGTGCCAGCATTTGTGGCTTTCCCCACTTTCCCATCTCCAGCTTATTAATTATTTAATTTAACAAATATTAATTGAATGCCTATACTAACTTTGCTAATGTTACTGATAGAGCAGGAGCAGGCATGCAGGTGCGCACACTCACATACCTCTCATGATTGTAAAGTTTTAGGGAAAGAAAAATACATTCACAAGAATGTAGAGACTTCTATAGAAAATACCTTGAATCAGACACCTCCTAGATATGCCCCTTTGTCACATTTCAGAAGTTATGTATGCTCTTCCCTGTCATTTCTGATGGTGCTATGCGCAACATGCTCTTATTTGCCTAAGCTACTCTGTTGCTCAAGAATTCAACACTTTGTTTCAAAACAGAACAAAGATGAAATAAATACCTCCTGGTTTTACTGTGACTGGAATTCACTTAAATCGCCTATCAATAAAATCTAAATTTAGCTTTTGTTTCAATTTAATAAGTTTTCCTGAGGT
>NW_007734399.1:9595-10592 GCF_000696425.1 Galeopterus variegatus | reverse complement strand
ACACTGTGTAACCAGCACCTCAGACAGTTCTCTCACATCCGTTTCTAGTCATTCTCCAACTTCTAGAGACAACAATTGTTGTATGCTATCACCGTACATTCGTTTTACTTGTTTATAAGTGTCATATAAATGGAATCACTCATTTTGTTATCTTTTGTGTCTGCTTCTTTCCCTTGACACAGCATCTTTGTTATTCTTCCATGTCATGTGCATAGTTCACTTTCATGTCATACATAGTTCACTTTTTTATTGCTGAAGAATATTCTGTTGCATAAGTAAAACACAGTTAGTTTAACTTAAATTGAAGTATGTTTGGATTGTGTCCAGATGTTGGAATAAAGTTGCTATGGATATTTTTGTACAAATCTTTTTAAAACATATCTATTTTTATTTCCCTTACACAAATACCGAGAAAGAATTGCTGTTATGGAACTATAAGGATTTCAGATGCCATATCCTTACCAACATTTGGTTTGGTCAATTTTTGCTTGTTTGTTTCCCTAATTTTAACCATTCTGGTGGGTGTGCACTGGTGTCTTACTGTCATTTTCATTTTCATGTCCCTGATGACCAATAATTAGGCAATTTTTCAAATACTTAACTGTTTTTTTCAAATATCAAATTTTGTGAAGTGACTGCTCAATAATTTTCTCATTTTTAAATTGCTTTGACTGACTTGTTATTTTTAAGTTGTAAGAGATGTTTATATAGTTTGGATACAAGACCTTCATCAAATACCCTTGTATACATAGCATACATAATAGAATTCATGCCACTACTGTTATTTTGAATAAACTATTATCTGTTACATCAATTAAGAATAAGAAAAAGGTTTTATTTAACCTTTATTTATATCTTTATGTAGATCCAAGTTTCTGACCTATATCATTTTCTTTTTTTCTGAAGAATTTCTTTTAACATTTCTTGCAAGGCAAGCCTACTGGCAATAAATTTCATCAATTATATTTTTTTGAGAAAGCCTTTATTTCTCCTCACT
>NW_007734399.1:0-8295 GCF_000696425.1 Galeopterus variegatus | reverse complement strand
TTTTTTCTGTTACCTGATATGATTTTATAAAGAAACTCTTCCTTTCATCTGCTATTTTGTTACCCAGTTCTACAGTTTATATAGAGTAGGTAGGATAAATGTTTGATTATTTTCTTTTTTACCCAGTTTCAAGATAACAAATTGGATCATTGTTTCTTTAAAAATATATGTCATTATGAGTCCTTTGATTTATATATATTTGATGAGTTTCAATCTATTACAAAACTCAGCTCTTTGGCCAGTGGAAACTTCTTCAAGGTGTTTCCAGACACCTCTGGTCATGACCCTAGTAGTTTCTGACAACTTCCTCCTAAATTCATGTCAACATGTTCCAAGCTCATCATGGACTCTTCCTCCTTCAGACCTAGAATCAGCCATTTGTCCAAGAAATTCTGGCTTAGTTCAATGGGAAATGTCATTTGAAGACAAAATCTGATGTAGAGATGTTCATTGCTACTGGGTTGGCCTTTGTTTCAAAGTCTTTTTAATGGAAAGACCTGAAATACAACAATATCTCACTAGTTAATGCTGACAATTCCAATTCAGATTTAGATCTGCAGGTTGTTTACTTAACATCTTCTATATTACCTCAGCAGCCCCTTTTTTTCAAATGAAAATTATTGAAGTCACAGGTCTTAAAAACACAGGGGATGATGGAAATAGGATATCCCATAATTAGCATTTGCTTTTTCTCTACTTTATATATGTAACATTCTCAGAATAATAATACTAGTACTATCACAGGTATTATTATTATTGAAAGTAGATAAAACATTCTACTGCATATGCTAATCATCACCCCACTTTTATAGTTGTGTTGTATTTGTGTTTTAAATCATATAGCTATTATATGCTACAGTCTCTTTTTTTAACCCTCAGTCTTTCATCTTCAAGTAACTATATATCTAATATGCACCAGCAATATATGAAATTTGTTCTTTGGTAGATTCCTGAGGAAGGGCTCATAGGAACAATATTCTTTGAGTCTTTGCATGTTATTAACATTTGTGATTTCCTGGATGTAAAACACTAAGTTCACATTTTATCTCCTTGAATATCTTAAATATGTTACTTTAATTTCTTCTGGCATAAGACCTGGCTGTCAAAAAATCTGAAGATAATTTACAGTACAACAGCAAGCCAGTAGAAAAGACAATTTGTTGCCCTTCAGATGGTACGGTCTAAAAATCCAAGACGGGCACTGGAGGTAAGAACTTCCTACTTTCGTGGGATTAGAAATCCTTTCTTTGTATTTTCTAATTACTTAAATTTATTGGGAACAGAAACCCTAACTTTCATCAAACGTCTCAATTTTGGGATATTTCATTTATTTGTTTTGCCATAGAACCTAAATTGGTGAGGATGAGGATGGCTTTATGGGTTAGGGAGTGATAATGAGCAAATGAGCAGAAGGCAGTCTGAGCAAGACATGTTTTGTGGCTCAATGGAATAACAGAGAGGAAATAAAATGACTATCTATAAACATCCTATGATCTTTGTGGTTCAGGATAAAACCATTCAAATTAATAGTGTGAACTTGTCGATTCCCGTAACCTGGACTAAAGTATATCAGTTTCATGTTGCTGCTATAATGAATTACCACAAATTTAGTAGCTTAAACCAATACAAATGTATTCTTTTATAGTTCGGGAGGACAGAAGTCTAAAGTAGGTTTACCTGAGCTAGCTAAAATCAAGGTGCTGGCAGGGTTCCTTCTGAGATTCTGGGGATAGAACCTGTTTCCTTGCCCTTTTCAGTTTCTAGTGGCCATATGTATTTCTTTTCTTGTGGCTTCTTCTTTCGCCTTCAAATGGCATCACTCCAATCTTTGCCTCCATCATCACATCACCTTCTCTCTGTAATCAAATCTTCATCCGTATTCCCCTCGTAAAGATATTTGTGATTACATGGAGGATGTGTGTAGGTAATACAGGATAATTTCCCCATCTCAAAATCCTTAACTCATTCACACCTGCAAAGTCCTTTTTGCCCTATAAATTGGATTCACAGGTTCTGGGGATTAGGACATGGATGTCTTTGAGAGCCACTATTTACCTTACTATGTGCATGAGCTCTTTTCACCAAAGAATCCCTAATAACAGAGGGAACTAATCTCATTTTCAGGGAAGCATAATAGGGCTGAAGCTTATAATAGTCTCCTGAAAACCTACAATTTCTTTGAAGACTAGTATTTTATCTTTATTATTATTGTTATTATTATTGTTATTATTATTATTGTTACATAGTTGATTGTACATATCTGTGGGGTAAACAACCCTGTATCCCTCTGGTTTCTTTCAAGATATTTTTCTTTATGTTTGATTTTATGCAGTTTGGATATGTTTACTTAGGTGTGGTATGTTTTGTTTTTAGTTTTCGGGGTTTTTCGGGGGGTTTTTTGGGGTTTTTTTTTTTTTTTTGGCATTTATCCTGCTTGGTGTTCTTTAAGTTTCCTGGATCTGTAGTTCAGTATTTGACATTAATTTGGGGACATTCTCAGTCACTGTTGCTTTAAACATGTCTTCTGTTCCTTTCTTCTCCTTCTGGTATTCCCATTATGCATTTACTATACCTTTTGTAGCTGTCACACAGTTCTTGGATATTCTGTTCAGTCTTTTTTTTTTTTTTTTTCCTTTCCAAATTTCTTTTTTCCCTTTTTGCTTTTCTGTTTTAGAAGTTCCTATTGACATATCCTCAAGCTCAGAGATTTTTTTTCCTCAGCCATGACCAGTGCTCTAATGAGTTAATCAAAGACATTCTCCATTTCTGTTACAGTGTTTTATTATCTAGCATTTCTTTTTAGTTCTTATTTAGAATTGCCATCTCTTTGTTTACATTGCCCATCTGTTCTTTTACGCTGTCTGCTTTATCCAATAGAGGTGATAGCATATTAATCATAATTGTTTTTAATTCCTAGTCTGATAATTCCAATATTCCTGCCATATCTGAGTCTAGTTCTGATGTTTGCTCTGTTTCTGCAAACTGTGATTTTGCTTTTTAGTATGACTTGCAAATTTTTTTTTTGATAGCCAGGCATGATACAGTGCATAAAAGAAACTGTAGTAGATAGGCCTTTAGTAATGTGGTGGTAAGGTGGAGGGGGGAGTGTTCTATAGTCTTACGATTAGGTCTTAGTCTTTTAATGAGCTGTGCCTCTGGATTGCAGACTTCAAAAGTGCATCTCATTCCCCCACCTGCTTAGATGGTACAGGATGTCTATGATGGGCTGGAGTTGGGCACTTCCCTTTCTCCATGTGAAAAGCTAGAGGAGGTTGAAGGTCAGTATTTCCCTTCTCTCACGTGGGAGGCTAGAGGTGGCTGGAGCTGGGTATTCCCTTCCCTCAGGTTAGTTAAGCTCTGAAACAACACAAAACAAAAACAACAATAGTTTAGGCTCTGGTAAAATAGTTTCTCTTGAAACTATTCTTCTGAAAATATTAAGAGATAGTATCGTTAAGAAGAACAGTATGCTTTGGCAGATATCAAAAGGGTTACTTTTCCCTCCCCTTGCTGGAAGCTCCAGGGAATTTTTCTCCAATATTCGTTGTGAGAACCTGGTTGAGATTCTGGAAGTAAAACTCTCAAAAGTGTTGGGGCCTCCCAGTGAGTGGGTTCCCTGAAATTTTAAATTCTCAGACTTGTTTACACTGAGCTTTCTAGCAGTTCATCAATTACGGTTTAGGTTTTCCTACCTGGGCACTTTTCTCCATGGAATTTTCTGCTCACAAATTTTCTGCTCCAGTAGCTGTGATTCCATATTTGCCTTGTTTGCCTCTCCAATTTGGGGGACAGTATTTTGCCCTGTGACTTCACTTCTCTGATAGATCCGAGAAGAGTTGTTGATTTTTCAGTTTGTTTAGCTTTTTACTTGTTGCTAGAACAGAGTAATGACTTCCAAGCTCCTCACATGCTGGACTAGAAACCAGAAGCCTCCCCATCATTGTATTTTAAAAGCTTATATCTTCTCTAGATTAATGGGTTCACAGCTGAAATGGAATTTTTCTCAAGATGAATGATATCATGAGTCTCACCCATACTTGATTTAGATGATATGTAGATGAGACTTTAAACTTGGACTTGATGCTGGAATAGGTTAGACTTCGGGGGCTGTTGAAATGGGGTGAATTATTGTGCATGTGAGAAAAACATGAATTTTGAGAGCCAGAGGGCAGAACATTGTGGAATGAGTTGTATCCTCCCCAAATCCATATATTGAAGCTCTTACCTCCAATATGACTATATTTGGTGATAGAGTCTTTAAGGAGGTTATTAAGGTTAAATGAGGTCCTAAGAGTGAGGCTCTAATATAATAGTATTGATATCCTAATAGGAAGAGTAAGGGACACCAAGAGTGAGCATGCACAGAGGAAAGGCCATGTGAGGGCACTGTGAGAAGGCAGTCATCTGCACACCAGGAAGAGAGGCCTTAACAAAAATCAGCATTGCCAGCAGCTTGATCATGGACTTACAGTCTCCAGAACTGTACAAAAATAAATTGCTGCTGTTTAAGCCATCCGGTCTGTGATATTTCATATGGCATCCTTAGCAGTTTAATTTTCAACTGAATGCTCAGTGTATTCAGTGAGGTCTCTCCACTCTGACTGTATTGAAACATTGAACTTTTCCTGGCACTGTTTGACCACTGGTGTTTCCTTTCAGCTCTCTGCCTATCATCAGTTACTTTCTGCTAGACATTATTGGTCTTGTGTGCATGCACAGCTCAGCTTTCAGCAAAGATCCTGCAGGAAAAAAATCCACATGGACTTCTAAGACTCCCTTTTCCAGAGTTCTCTTTTGTGATATACCTCGCTGTTTGAATTGGACTAAACTCCATCCTCTGTCATTTCAGCTCAGTGGGCCTATCACTCTGCAATTGTCTTCTAGCTCCCTAAACTCTGGTCTGGAAAGTACCCTTAAGCAAAAAGCTGTAGAAAAACATGGAGCTCATTTTGTGTGTTGCTTTTCTCTCAAGAATCACAGCCTTGCACTGTCTAAAAACTGTTGTCATATATACTGATATTTTCCCCAGTTTTAGAGTTGTTTAAGGTGGAAGGGTTATGTTCAATATCAGTTATTCTGTCAGGTATAGAAACAGTGATCTACATAAGAATTTTCCCATTCTAAGGTTATATCATAGAAAATATAAAAGATAGTATGTGTTCGTGCTATACCTAACAGCTCACCATCACACCTGGGAAGTTGAGCGACATGTCAGGATTACTTGGCAACTCTCAAACATCCTGCAGAAAAATCTCCAAATTATACATACATAAATCTACACTGTACTACGTGTAGAAACTGTGATTGTGAGTGATATGAAACCATGCAGCATGTTTTCAGTTTTGAGTAACTTTTGCAGTCTTTGAAATAGAAAATGGTAACAAGGAAGCAATCAGAACTGGACTTAGATCTCCAACCACAATTCAGCCACAATAATCCAGAATTATTAAGATTTTATTTTAAAATTTAAATTTTTTTTAATTTGTGGAGATAGTGATAAATATTTAATTTACAAAGGAGAGAGGCACAGTGAAGGTAGTGCAAAACTTGTCAAAAGGCATGAGTTCAATATACTACAATTTACTTTTGCCACTACAAATGAGGCTACAATAAATATCCTCGTAAACATTAGAAAAGAAAAAAAAATGAGGTCAAATACTCACTCTTCTCCAACTTTGTGACCTTGGATAAGTTACTTGACTTTAGTGTGTCATATTTCATTTCTAAAATGGGTTAATAAACTTAAAAAGGGCTGTTTTAAGGCTAAATATCATGGATAAAGAAGATTACACAAGGTAAGCAATCAATAATTGAATCTTAAATCTTGTAAGGAAATGATATATACTGTAATCATTGAATATTTTCAAGATTTTAAAGTGAAAAAAAAGAAGAAAAGCTAACCACTATCTGTTCATAGTGGATCTCAAAGAAGAAATTAAGTTGACTAAGAAAAGTAAAATTGGTGACACATATCAAAGATGTGAGGTCTTCTCTATTTTTCTCTCAAAAATAAGTTTAATAATGATGAGTTAGGAATACGTTGAAATGATTATAGAAGTCTCAACAGGCTTATATCACCAGTTGAGATATGTGGTTATCTTCTCAGGGTGGTAGTTGTGAAAAAATTCATCAAAAGCCAAATGCTTCTAATACCTGGCTTGTGTCATGACCAGGTTGTTCTTTAGAAGGTACCAGACCCAGTCAGTCCTTCAGAGTGCCTCTAGGCTGGTAGTTTTAATAGTGTGTTCTGAAGGATCCTAGAGCCCTGCAGAGGTGCTTTAGGGGTTAAATATTATGGACCTACACATGATTTTAGTGAAGAAGAAGACAACGAAGAAGGAGGAGGAGAAAAAGAAGGAAGAAAGAAGGGAAGGAGGGAAGAAAAGAGTGATGGAAGAAGAAAAAGAAAGGAAGGTTGGAAAAATTTTTGCTCTTGCTGAATTCTGTGATATTACCTGATTTTAATAACAATAATAATAATAATCATTATCATCAACACCATCATTGCTATAGTTAATAAGAACATACATACATTCTCAAAAAATTGTATGAAAACATATTATCCTCATTTTACACATGAGGATATTAAAACTCAGGCAGCCCAAGTCACAGAATTGATGCAGCACTAGGATTAAAACAAGCGCATATGATTTCAGTATCTGTTCCTTTCCAACACGCTACGTTGACTCCTCATGGCTTGGCGTCC
Source organism: Galeopterus variegatus (assembly GCF_000696425.1). Classification (NCBI taxonomy): domain Eukaryota; kingdom Metazoa; phylum Chordata; class Mammalia; order Dermoptera; family Cynocephalidae; genus Galeopterus; species Galeopterus variegatus. The sequence continues at coordinate 1,589 of NW_007734399.1, read as the reverse complement.
ATGGGCAACAGACTGCAGTAGGTAGATTAGCAAGGAAGAAGTTTTGTAAGGAATGTTTTGGGGGCCTCTATCTGTGGGGGATAAAGAATAATGCATAACTGGGCAGAAGGGAGAAGTTGGGTTGCAGGACAGTCACAACAGTGCCTCAGCTGACCTATCGGGGAACTGTGAAGCCAAAACAGCCCAATAGAGTTCTCTGCATTGTGGTGACAGGGGCAACCCTTCATACTGGTGTCACTGAATGTAGCTACAAGTCATTGTGTCTACAAGTCATTGAATGTGGGCTACTTCCAGAAAGAAACTTGATCCTGGGCAAGGCAGCTCTCCTCAGCAGAAGCAATTCCCAAAGAGGGCTAAAGGCTGAGAGTTGTCAACAACATTTCTAGAAGCTTGAGGAAGAAGCCCTTCAGTCCTGATGCGGGAATTTGGTGGTACAACAAAGCAGAACTTGGTTCTGATAGCTCCTCAAGATACAACAGTGCTTGATTCCAAATACAGAGCCATCACACAAAAAAATTGACTTGGAAAACAAAGGATTTATTCAGAAGAATGAGTATGTGAGATCTAAGAGAATTTAACTTAATTGTCTGTATGCAGAGAAAGGAAACTGTGGAGGACATAAGCACAAGGAAGGAATCAACTAATGCCTCATCAATTTAAAAAGAAACATTCCTAGTAGTGGAAGCTCATTTTTAAAAGATTACACTTAGATACTTTTTCAAGTCCTATGGTACAGAAAATAATATAATTAACACCTATGTACTAATTGCCCAACCTTATTAATTCTAAATATTTTATTCTTTTTGCTTCAGAAAATTTAAACTAAATGTTCAAACACTATAAACAGTTGAATCAACTCATATATCCCTCCAAGATTCCATTTCACTCTTCGCTTTAGCCCAATTTGTCCAAAAAACAGAGGCCATGGTGAAGCTCTGTGCTGATGCTTTATGGGGACTACAGCCCATGACAGCAAAAGCAAAGGAAGAAGGGCTGGAATGCAGGAAAAGCAAATGCAGAATATTATCATATTATTCTCTCATTATTTTTAAAAATCTGCTCAATCTGTAGTTATATTCGATTTTTATTTTTATTTTCTTATTTATTTGTGTCTTTTATTTTTCTTTTTAAAAATTGTTTGGCCCACAGAATTAAAAAATCTTTCAATTTTATTGGTCTTACCAAAAAACAAGTTTTTGGCTTTGTCTACCTTCTCCAATATATCACTGTACTCACTTTAATTAACTTTTGCTTATTTTTACTCCTTATTTATTTATTTATTTATGGCCATAAAACAAGTCAACACATTTTAAAAGATTAAGATCATAGAAAATATGTTCTCTGACCACATTAACAGAAGGAAATTTAGAAAATTCACGAATATGTGGAAACTAACACCGTCTTATTTTTTTTTTTTTTCCTTTTTGTCTTTTTTTTAACCGACCGGTAACGGGATCGCAACCCTCAGTGTCGCGCCCATACCGGGGATCAGCAATGGGATCACAACCCCCAGTGCTGTGCCCGCACCGCACTCAGCCAGTGAGCAGGAACCGGTCTCCACATGGGATCCGAATCCTCGGTGGGAGCGC
>NW_007734398.1:86282-93833 GCF_000696425.1 Galeopterus variegatus | reverse complement strand
AGGGTTCGGATCCCATGTGGAGACCGGTTCCTGCTCACTGGCTGAGCGCGGTGCGGGCGCGGCACCAAGGGTTGCAATCCTGTTACCGGTCAGTAAAAAAGACAAAAAGGAAAAAAAAATAATAATAATTTTAAATAACTTGCATCTATTACTATTAAGCAAATTCAACTTTAAAAAATCCTTCTAAGGGCAAAGAGCATATAGTGGCTTTCCAATGAGACGAAATTCACTTTCTAAGCGCGGCTTGGCTTGTTCAGCAGTCCGCAGCAGCCCCAGGCCTCTTCTGGCTTTGGTGCCATCAAGCCTTGTTTACGCTCCACTGCTGAGAAATTCAAGTCCAAGTGCTATAGTTTACATTGATTGTCTCGTGCCATTTACTAGACTCCCCTGTGTCTTAGACAGTTTTCTTATTTTCTCAGCTCACTTTTGCTCTTGCTCTTATCTCGTGCATCCACAATCTGCTGGGGGCCTTCTCTCATCTGCCTGTGCTGAGGATGTCCTCCCAGGTGTTTAACATACTCAGGTGCTACCTGGGCAAGTGACCAGCATGCGAAAGCACAGTGGGACCCAATCGTGAGGGATGGGTTTACCTGTCTGTGTCCTCCCCCAGATTATGAGCCCCTGAGGCCAACGACAATTCTACTCGTCTTTTACTCTCCAGTCTCTGGAAGAGAAAAATAAATGTAGAAACAAGTGTCAAGAATCGTTTGGAAGTCACTTGGCCCAGAACGCCAGGGCTTTTCTGGAAACGGGCCAGCTCATACAGAGACGGGGGGAGTTAGAGAGAATTTTCTCCACACACCTGGAAGGAAACTAGGGGTGGATTAAGGACAATGAGAAAAGAGCAAGGCTGTCCTCAGGTATTTGTGGGGCCATATGGCCTAAATGCCTCCGGCCCACCTTAGCTCCCCAGATGATCTGCCCCCAGTCTCTGCTAATGGGCAGTAGCTCTGCTTGGGCCTCTCCTGACTGATCCACGGTAGGAGGGCATCTGACCCAAGCTTGGGCTATCTTATGTTCTAACCCAGTGCTATGGCCTGAATGTCTCCCCCAAAATTCATGTATTGAGTCTTAATTGCCAATGTGGTGATATTAAGAGGTGAGGCCTTTTAAGAGGTGATTAAGTCATGATGGCTTTGCCTTCATGGATGAAATTAGCAACCTTATAAGAGGGCCAAAAGGGACTGGCTAGGCCTGTTTTTGGCCTTCTGTCCCCTCTGCCGTGTGAGGATACAGCATTCATTCCCTACAGAGGTGCAGCAAGAAGGCACCACCTTGGAAGCAGATTGGACCCTCATCAGACACCAAACCTTCCAGCACCTTGATCTTAGACTTTCAGCCTCCAGAACTGTGAGAAATAAATGACTTTTATTTATAAATTACCCAACTTCTGGTGTTTTGTTATATATGGATTGAGACAGCCAGGGATTTTGAAATTGGGTCCTGGAGACTTTCCCTGTGTACACTTGAACTGGCAGGGCAGGGTGACCATTTCCTGCTCCATACATAGGGGAGAGAAAGCCAAGATTCAGAGAGAGAAATGGAGACAGAAACAGAGAGACAGAGATAGAGAGAGACAACAGAGAGATGTAGAGAGACAGACACACAGAGAGAGGTGAGGGGAGAGGGGAGGGGAAAGACAGAGACAGAAGGAGGGAAGGGGGAGAGAGAAACGGATGGAGAGAGAGACAGAGACAGACAGAGAGAAAGGTGGGGGAGTGGGGGGGAAGGAGAGAGAAAGGTTAGTAGGTGAGGAAGGAGGGAGGGGGAGAGAGACAGAGAGAGGCAGAGAGAAAGAGAGAGCACTGAAGCAGATGAGGAGGTCACAGGAAAATGGAGACAGAGCCCATTAGGACCCGAGAAGGGGAACGGCCAGGTTCTATTTCAAGGCTGCAGGCTGTCATGGGCCTACCAGCTGCCTGTCCTCAGTGCCTGGGATATTTCCCATGAAAGCTTAGAACAAATATCCTGTTTTACTTAAGGCAGTCGAGTAGCTTTCTGTTCCTTGCAATCAAATGATTTCTGCCTAAGATATTCATGGTTTTCTTAATAACTTGACCTCATTTGCTAATGTTTACAATTTCTTTTTAATTTTTTAATAGTAAAATCTAATGGAAAAAAGATGCTAATTTCTCCTATTTATTTCTTCTGCAACAAAGATGTTTAGTTGCCTATCAAACATTTGTTCTCCTTTTGCTATACTTTTGGGGTAGCAATGTGCCTAACTAAAAAGCTGCATATCCTGACCTATCTTGCAGGTATCAATGGAAACAGGAGCTGAAGTTGCTAGGTGGGGCCTCCAACCCCTGAAAGAGGCTGACTCAGTTGTCAGGTGACTTTTCTTTTCTCCTTCTTTGCTTTCTTCCTTCCTCTTAGGATCTTCCTGTCTGGAATGTGGGTGTGACAGCTGGAGCTTCAGCAGCCATTTTGTGAATAAGAGGCCAGGGCCACACTCTGGGGCTGGCAGAGCAGAGAGATGGAAAGAGCCTGGGTACTTGATAAAATCATGGACCACCCTAAGCAGTCAGCAAATGGTTGGCTATGGCCTTCTAGGGCCCCCCAACTGTATCTCAGGTCCAGCCCAGAGAACCTCAGTTCTGACCCCTTCATCCTGGTCTACATCCAGGCTCTGTCTTTCCCCTCTGGTACTCACTTAACATGATGCTAAAGTCTTCCCTTTTTATCCTATTGAGTCAGCTCTCCTGGCTGCCTCTTCCTCCTTGGATTGGCTTGAGTCTCCATCCCTCATCTTCACTGTAGCCTATCCTTCCTGCTCGGCACATCCAGCCCAGATTGGGGGTGACCCCACCCAGGTATCTGCACTGAAAGCCAGGACCACAACCACAAATCCAGTTGTTAAGGCTGTTAGGACATAGCACCTTGGAGACAAATCTGGGAACCCAAACCTGATCCTAGTTCAGGGCTTCTTAGCTCTGGTAAATGTTGTGTGGCTTTCCAGATGCCCAAACTAGATACCTGGGAAAAAGCTCTGCTCTCATCACACCCCCCCACCCCCACCCCCAAAATGAAGTCCCTCCCTGTCCAGGTGACTCCACCTGCTAATCAGCATTACTTCTTCCCCATCCCACTGCCACTTCCTGGTCCAGGCTGCCTTCCTCTCTCTCCAGGATTGTCCTTTTCTCAGGTCCCTCCCTGCAACTTACTTACCTCCCACCTGGTCTCCACCTGCAGACAGCACGGCCTTTGCAGAACATCAGTCTGATTCTCTCCCTCCTCAGTTTGTCATCTTTTAAAGATTCCCTGTTGCCACTAGAATCTCACTTGCTTCTTGACCCTGTCTCCTATTTAAACATGAAGCTTTGGCCACCCTGGTCAATTGCCTCCCTCCCTCCATGCTTTGGAAGCATTTATTCCCTGACCTCTGGATCTGGTGGAGTTTTCCTGCTGCTCCCCCATCCATCCTCTGCCATAGTCCTCGGCTCTTTTTTTTTTTTAATTCAATTTTATTTATATTTATTTTTGTGGGATACAGTGTGTTGTGTCAATACATGCATATCCTGAACAATGATTCTTTTAGAGTACATAGCATGGTTTTGTCCCCATTTGTTCACCCCTAATCTTCCCCCCCAACCCACCCCTCCCAGCCTCTGGTAACCTTTATTCTACTGTATACTTTTTTTTTAAATACACAAAGATTAGCATCCTTCTTGCAAAATGAACTCTTAAAAATGAATTAGAAAAATCTGAGCAGAAATTTGGTGAAGAGCATGAGCAGATGAATCACACACCCCAAAGAAACACATGTAGTTAATAAGTACATTCCAGGATCTGGTTGCAGATAGGGGCAGGGCTGGCCTGGCCCTTGTCTCAGGATGTGTGGCAAGGGTAGGGCTGAGGACAATGGCACCCATCTCTCAGGACCCCCACTCAGCTCTAGATTGAAAGACTCATTGTCAGGTGCCTCCCCTGCAGGGCAGGACACCCTTTGAGAACCGGCCCACCCCACTCAGGCTCTGCTCTGTGCCCACCATCTGGCCAAGTGCCTGGCACGGAGTAGGCCTTAGGAACTCTATTGAGCAATTGAAGGTAGAGGCTTTGCTTAGACAGGAGGCATAAGCCAGGTCCTAGGTCCAACAGAGACGGCTGAGTAATTCCAGAAACTTCTGGGGCCCTCAGCAACCACCTAGTGCTGCCTCCCTCTATCCAAGGCGGCAGCCCTGCCCGGGCTCAACCATCTCATTCTGCAAGGAAGGGCAGCACTGGATCAAGACCAGGTGGGTCCACCCACTGCCCTCTGGCATGCAGGCTACTACACATTGGAGGAATGGTGTTTCCTCCTCCTCTGCCCTTGTGAAGGAAGTCCAGGACCCTCCTCCTCCTACACCAGAAGTTAACAACAGTCCTGAAGAGCACTGGATGAGAAGTTGCAATTTCCCGTGGGAAATAAACCCAAGTGATCATATAACCTTGAACCTTATATATGTAAAACAGATTCTCACGTCAGGGATGCACTAGTGTAATGATTCTCCAACTTGAGCATGCGTCAGAGTCACCTGGTGGGCTTGTTAAAACCCACATGCTGGGCCCTATCCCCAGTTTTTGATTCAGGAGGTCTGGATAAGCCAATAATTTGCATTCCTAACAAGATCCCAGGTGATGCTGATGCTGCTGGTCAGGGGGTCCCACTTTGAGAGTCCCTGCTCTCCTAGGACCCAGAGGAGCCAGCCTGGAGCACCTGTCACCTCAGAGACATAGGAGATGTCCCTGGCTGGGCACTGGCAGGCTGGGAAGCCATGGTCAGATGCACAGGAGAGCAATTGTGATGCCACCTCATCTGCTCCGGAGAAGGGCTGCTCAGCTCTCCTGGGTGCCTCCCCCACACCCAAATCCCCACGCCCTCAGGGGCGCTTCCTGGTCTCCATTCAGCTGCCTTCTCAAACCTTTCAAAGGCGTCCGGAACCTTTGAAAAGAGGAGAAAGATCTAAAGTCCTTACTCTGTGCAATGGAAAAAATATTAGGGAATTATCATGTAGCCCTAAACCCTATATATGCAAATGTACTCATTTAAATAAGTGCCAATTTATATGCCCCATCAAATTAGATATTCAAATTCTAGCCTGTGTATGAGCAGTTGTTCCTCTTCCTGGTTCAGGCTTAAATAGTCACGTGAAGGATGAGCTGCCGGCTTCTCTTCTGAGCCCCGTCTCTTTAGAACCGGAAGGAGTCATTAGAGATCTGAGTTCTGCAGCACAAATCGTGCCTTTGGAGGTGGGGCTGGCCCTCTTCCTTGATGCTTCTGTCACAGTAACACGACCATCTCCTTCTCCCACATGGGGGCTTTCGAAAATGTGTGTTTGTTAAATCCCCTTGGGTTTCACAGCACTCCTGGGTGGTTGCCAGGGTGTAAAATGGGACTCATATTTCACAGGTGGGGAAACCGAGACCCGTGGTTTCACAGGTCATGAACTTGGACTCGAGCCTGGAGTTTGGGATTCAAAACCCAGGCCTCTCCATTCTCCCCTGTCGTCCTGTTCATTGTGCATTTTCTTTACTTTGCCTCACAAGACCAACATTGGTGATCATTTCAACTTTCATCCTTTTCAAAGAGTTCTCCAAAAAATACAAAAGGCCTTTTACTCTGTTTCTACCTGTGATCCCTGTGGGGCCTGTGGGGCCTGTAGAGACAGCTATTCTTAACCCTATTGTGTAGATGAGGAAACGAAGGCACAACAGGATAGAGCAGGTTGGGATGGGAGCAGTGACTGAGACTCGGCTGTGTCTCACTCAGTGGCGTGCTAAAGCCAGCTCGGACCTGCCGCGTGGTGAGTGTTAGTCTTGCTCCCTAGCTCTGCATCAGTGACCTCACACTGGCAGCTTGAAATTGACCATGGTGGGAGTATTTACACCGTGGGAATCAGCAAAACCACTAAGAATCAGGGTGTTATACCTCACCTCTCCCAAACCTAACTCCAGATCCATCTCTCAAGGAGAAGATGTCTAGGATAGAAAGCAGCTTTGTTTCCCAGCCTTTATCCTGGGTCTTCTAGGCTACAGCCCTCACGTCCCATTCTTGTCTCTTAGGGCAGGCCAGGCACTGCACAGTGAACTCTTGAGAGAGGTGATCCAAGTACCCACAGCTCTCTTAATCAGGGGGACTGCTCGCCTGCCTCTGAGCATCCTTCTGGCTCCAGCCAGTACCTGTGAGATCTGCAAGGGCTCTGGAGATGGCCAGGTGGAGCACCTCTGTTCTAGAATTACATGCACCCAAATGCCCCTCACCACATCTCTTTGACCTCTGAGACCCAGGACCGTGTGAGTCAGGACACTCACCTGCCTGCTCCTCCATGTCTCATCTGGCTCAATACCCTTTGTAGGTCATAGATCCTCCATCCCAGGAGATGGTCAGTGTGAGCTGGACAAACATGTGGCCAAGCTGCTGCAGAAAATCCCAGCTTCATGCAGAAGGTAGGACCAGATGCGCATCCTGAGAAGCCATGTCTGTCCTCTTTGGGCTTGACTCTTGACCAACCCTGACCTTTGGAAGCTGCTGCTCTCTCCTGCTAAGTTAAGTGCCCAGGACTATTCTCCCCCAGGCTGTTCTGTCCCATCGCAAACCGGGACCGGTGGGAGACAAGGTGGCAAGGAGCTGTCCAGACACCACTGTTCAGGTTCTCCCATTGAGCTCAAAACCTAAACAGTGAACTGGGTCTCTAAACTCTCATATTCCCTTTGAAATTCCCACCAATAGAACCTCCCCTTTGGAACACAACTCTGGCTTGAGAAGGTCTCTGTTCACTCACTGGCTCTGCCACATCAGCCCCAAGGAAACAGCAGGGCAGTCATGCCAGGAGCTCGAGGCTGGAGCAGTTGGGAGCTGCAGGCTGTAGTCTTGGCTTCAGAAAGCCTTTCTCTTTTTGCTGGACCTTAGTATCCTCATCTCTGGGTTGTAAATATAGGCAAAGGACTTTGGGGAGTTAGTAATGTTAATTCCTTCCTTTTTCTGAGGCCTATGGTCTATTTCAGTGTTAACACTCCCAGTCAACATTGCTGGGCATTATTTTATCAGTTCTCTAATTCAAAGCAAAACAGGATAGCTGCATTTAAATGGAGGTGGGAGGAAATGTTTGGTGTATTTGAGGTTTATTTGTTCATAACTTAAACCCCATCTACTTCCTGAATGTATTTAAGGCAGTTTACCATATTCAAATATATATAAAACAGCCAAAAGTAAAACCCTAAGGAGGTTTCTTATGCCATTTAGAGAATTGGGAGAAAGAGCTCTTCAGGAGGCTGGAATAAGATCTGATTTATTTCTGAGCTTCCTGGCAGCAAAAGCAAAATGAAGCAACGAAAAGATAAGATAATGGGTATCATGGGATCCTTGTAAAGGGAAATCGGACCCTTGCCTGGAGGTGGGGCCAGGCTCGATGCCTCAGGGAGGGCCCACTGCATGGGGGCTGCTGGTTCACACCTCTCTCCTCCGTCACCGTCACCGAGGTAATGCCAGCACTCCCCAACTGACCTCAACTAAACCCTCAGAAATTACAGCGGCGCCTGCTGTGTTTCCAAACCAGCTTCATAAATAAACAT
>NW_007734398.1:83924-86135 GCF_000696425.1 Galeopterus variegatus | reverse complement strand
CTCAGGGAGGGCCCACTGCATGGGGGCTGCTGGTTCACACCTCTCTCCTCCGTCACCGTCACCGAGGTAATGCCAGCACTCCCCAACTGACCTCAACTAAACCCTCAGAAATTACAGCGGCGCCTGCTGTGTTTCCAAACCAGCTTCATAAATAAACATGGGCGCCTAGGAGGAATTCCCCAAGGAAAGTTAGGAAATCAGTCGTGTTTATATTAAGGACCAGGGCATGCAAATACAGCAGCTGCTTCCCTCCGTAAATAGGGGAGGAGAGGGATTTGGTGGCTGTTTGTGATGATCAAGTGTGGTCTAGACCAAAATAGACAAGTGTATTTGGGTTGGGAATTAGGTACAGACCAACATGGGGTAACTAGCTTTATGCAATGTCTTTGGCTGGAAACATTGTAGACAAACTGGTCCCTCATAAGGTGAATATTATTTTACATGTGCTCAGGCAGGCATCAATTAAAGGACTCCATTGGCTGATCTTTGGGTGAGGTTTAAGATCATCTGTCTCCTTTCTCCATCTGGTACAGGTGACCTTTCTAATAGATGTTTTGATTGAAGGGGGAATCTAATGTGCCCATTAAGTGGGAGTCAATCGCCTTCCTCATGCCTGGAAAGTTGTAAATTGCCTTTGCACCCCTTTCCTCTCTTCAGGCCCACATTCCATCTGGCTTATCGCTGGAACAAATCAACTTTTAGTTGACACCAACGGAGTCAGGAAAGGGATACAGTGTGATTTGGGTGCATCTGCATGGTGCTAAAGGCAAAGGTGCACCCTCTAGCTATGGGTGCAGCCCCAGAGTTCCCACAAAAGCTCTACCCCCAGGGCACTTGCTGAGGCTGCAACACACAGGTGGGTAAGACAAGAAGCCTGCTGCCAGCTGAAGGGGTCAGATTAGCAGAACAGTATCTTACAGAACAGTTTACAGAAGTCTGAGCTGAGCACACAATGGCTTTCATTAGGGTCCTGAGGATGTCCACAGCCTCGTCTACCCGAAGCTTTGAAGGAATGCCTTGCTCCATTGGGCCAAACTGGGTGGTTTCCAAATGTGTCAAACCTCCTGTGTCTCACAGGACTCCGTCCATCTGGGACGCCCTCCTTACTTAGTCTAGGGGTTCTCAATGGGAGGTGATTTTGCTCACCAGAGGACATTTGGTAATGTCTGGAGATGTTTTTGGTTGTCTCAGCTGGTGAGGGCGCAGTGCTACTGGCATCTAGAGGCCAGAGGCCAGTGATGATGCTGAACATGCTACAATACTCAGGATATCCTCAACAATAAAGAATTATCCAGCCCAAAATGTCACTAGTGCCAGGCTGAAAATCTCTAGGTAACATGTTACTTGCCCTCTGAAACTCAGCATGTGCTCAAGAAAGACTATCTCAACTCCTAGCTGTGCTAGGAGCCCCTGCCTGAGTTCCTGGACCTTGTAGAGAGTTGGGCCACAGGGCAAATGTTTGAGAATGATGACGGGAGTGGATACAGGCATTCACAGTCTTCCCTTTCTTTCCTGACCTTTCTTTCACCTGCCCAAGTCAGTTCCTGGCTGGTGGGCAACTGGCATTCTTTGCAAAGAAGCCTCCAGCCTGTCCCTTCCAGCCTCAGTTTCCCCACCTGTAAAAGAAGGACCACAGACCCTTGTAGTGCTGACCTCATTCTGCCCCACACTCCTTCCCCTCCGAGGCGACAGCTGCCCACTTCGTAATTGACCTCAGTGTCAACAGCTGAAGTGCAGAGAGAAGCCGAGATTAACTGCACTCCAGCAGAACCGCAGGAGACAGAGCGCCTTGTTAGAGAGATGAAACGGAAGCCACAGTTTAATTAATTCCCAGAGAAGAGCCTTCTCTTCAGGACTGTTGGCTCATAACCTCTGGCTGCTTCTTTTTTTTTCTTGTCACTGCACATCCTTCCCAGCTGGCTGCCCCTCCCTGCCATGTGACCTTGAACAAGTTTCCTTACCTCTGTGGGCCTCAGTTTATTCATCTGTCCATTGGGGATGATAACGCTCAGGCTGCCTCGCAGAGTTATTAGAAAATCAACAGGAGAGATGAAAAACGAGACAGGGGAGGGAGCTGAATTTCTGGTACCCTATTAAACGCGAGGTCCTTCTCACGCCTCGTCACACTGCTCCTCACACTGACTCTCCGTCCCACCGGGGAGGAAGCTGAGGCTTAGAGCTGTTGATGGTGCTTATGGTCCCGTGGGGGTG
>NW_007734398.1:78577-83880 GCF_000696425.1 Galeopterus variegatus | reverse complement strand
CGCTCAGGCTGCCTCGCAGAGTTATTAGAAAATCAACAGGAGAGATGAAAAACGAGACAGGCGAGGGAGCTGAATTTCTGGTACCCTATTAAACGCGAGGTCCTTCTCACGCCTTGTCACACTGCTCCTCACGCTGACTCTCCGTCCCACCGGGGAGGAAGCTGAGGCTTAGAGCTGTTGATGGTGCTTATGGTCCCACGGGGGTGGAACTGGGATGTGAGCCCAAGTCTGCCCAACTCCAAGGACCATGACCTCCTGTCCACGTTACCCTGCTGCAATGATGTGTTCTGTCTGCAGAAGACCTTTGGGAACTGGGGGCAGCTAGCCACACATAAGCATTGCCCCAATTGTCACCATACAGTACACTTCCATCCTTCATTAAGGGCTGGAGGGTGTGGGGCTGAGGATGTCCTGAAGGACAGAGAGAGGAAATAGAGTGGGGTGAGCTGGAGGACGTAGGAATTGAGCTGGGCCTTGGAGGGTGGGGCAGAGAGGAGCAAGGAAAGCGTTCCCGGCAAGCAGGACTGAAGGCACAGCAGCTGGAAGGGGTGTGGTAGATACACGTGGCCATGAGAAGAGCACCCTGACCCGAGCAGGGACCAGATAGGACCAAATGGGAAATGATGGAGACAAGGTTGCAGAGAGGGGTGTATTGGAGGGATAGGCCATCCTCTCTAACCTCTGTCCATGAAACACAGCTCTCTGACCCTCATTTACACTCTGGGGTCAATGACAGGATAGCAAAAAAAAAAAAAAAAAAAATTAAAAAGTAGAATACTTGGAGATAATTAGCATTTTAATTGGGATCAACACTTCAGGCTAAATGGAGGAGGAGAACGCTTTAATGGTGGAATTTCAGGCAGCAGCTGGCAAGTCCGGTAGGATCTGGGACATATTACACCTCACAGGGACACAGCCAGCCCTTCCTTTTCCTTTTCCTCCACCTTTCCCTTCGATTGACCTCACTGGACACCTTCTCTACACCAGCCTTGTGGTAGGTGCTTTACTTACCATATCTCGTTTAATTCTTGAAACAGCCCCAGAACTAACTGCAAATTCTTTCTCATCCCATTCGATGCTCAGGCTGGCAGGGGTTTGTGGAAGTAACTCGCTTAACATTCCACAGTTCTTAGTGGCTGGGGTGACACTAATTTCCAGACCTGCTCTTTTGAGGATGTCTTGCACTGGTAGAAGGAATGAAGGGGGCCTCCATGTCCCTGCCCTGGGCCCACCGAGCCCAGCCCCCACCTCTCCTGGGGCTTTGCTGCTGAAGCCAAGGGTGATGTGTAGTTGGGGATAGGAGATGTGGCCTAAGAACATCCATCTCTGCAGTTCCTCCGACCTGGAGAGCCAGGACCCTCCTGGCTTGGCTTTTATTCTGTTTCCCTGACTGGTTCTGCAGCCACAGGCTCTCCTAAGAGCTCCCTGCCATCCCACCACCAAGAGCCCTGCCTCTTCAAGTGGTCCCAAGCCATCTTATTCTGTGGTTTGCAACTAAAGGACTGCTCCTGAGCCAAATGTTGCTGTGTCCTGGCTGCCTTCACTCCCTGCCATTGGTGTGCTGGCCTTCAGAGACTCTCCTCTCCTGATCTGCACTTCTAATGGGCCATGGGATGGCCAACCCCTTGACTAGCCCATTAGAGGCGTGTATAAAATCAGGGCCCACAGGATATGAACTGGGCCTGCCAGGGCTCCTTATAGGATCAGCTACACTGCCCATCAACACACATTTCAGGAGCTCCTGCCATGTGCTGAGGTCAGTGGCAGGCTCTGAAGTGGGGAAGGCTGTGGGCAGAGTAGTGTATAGACCCCTGGGGGGCAAGGGCCTACTGTGTCTGCTCAGGAGACCCCCATATGCAGTCTGGGGAGGTTCTGCAGCGGCTTCCCTCTGTCAGTATCGACCACCAGGCCTGAGGAGCTCCCTGCTAAGAGAACTGAGGTTTAAAACAGCAGTCCCAGCAGGGCCCTTTGATCCAGATCCTAAGTGCAGTTTATGGGAAGTTTTAAATGGCCTTTTATCTTTACGACAGGAAGCTGGGTTGTGACCGAGGGTCTCTCACGTGCGGATGCTGGTCTGGTTTCGAACATAAGCCCCGTCCAGAAGAAGAAACACATAGTGGACTGGGGATCAGGAGCCCTGGGAGTCAGCCTCGGGCTCACATTTATGCCTTTCTCTCTGTAGCAAGCATTTTTTGAGCTCTTCCTGCTTGCCAAGTCAAGAGCTAGGCATACATAGATATGCCTAGATACACAGATGCTTAAATCAAATGTATCTTCCCAACCTCCACAGCAGCAGGCTCCGGGAGGTGAGGACAAGAACTCAGCCAAGGTCTGAGTGACGCTGTGAAGCTGCTGCTCCCACCTGGTTTGCAACTATGCTTTCACCAGAAGAAGCTCAGAAGTTCCATGACCCATGTGCTCAGGCACGCTCCCACCCTGACCCTCGAAGCCACGCCTGACACTCTCCGTTCACAGCCAAGATCGATGCTAAGCAAAAATCACGTTTTCTCCTTTATCCCTACCTGCCATCTCCCAGTTCCATCATCAGTGACAGACAAGAAGTGGGCCTGGTGTCTTGTTCCACTGTGGTGTTGGTAATGGGGTTCTGCCCTTCAAGGATGGGTGGTGAGGGAAGAGTAGGAGCAGAGGAGAGAGTTGCATTTGAAAAGGGAAGCTCTGTGGGGGTTACGCTTACTCCAAGGTGATGACCCTCCAATAGGAGAATTCCAGACTGTAGCCCATGTTTAGGCTGAAGCATGGGGATGGAGTGCTGTCCCTGCCTGTACTCGGGTGTGCACAGCCCCTAGACCTGGGCAACGAGGCCCAGGGCCCCCTCTGGCCATGTTCCACCCTGGAAGCGAGGAGTCCACAGGGCAAAGGGGCCACAGCCACTCCACATTGGTGGCTCCCTCCTTCTCTATCACATTAGGGAACCCAGAACTCCCCAATTCCCTGCCCAATAGTCCTGACAGTGAGTACAAGACCTGAGCGAGTCATTGGATCTATTTCCCTGAGCTCTGACCACACCACCAATGAGTGCAGCCCTGGCTGGCCCTGCTGGTGGCTCAGGGGGTGGGTGATTGAGTCGGGAGAGGAGGTAGACTGCAGGTGGGCATAACCACAGGCATGAATGTGGTGTGGAGCTGGCGTGGGGCGAGAAGGGGGTTAGGCTATGGGCTGGGGTTGTCCATTTACCTTCTTGCTCCTGGCCCTGCGAATGTTAGGGGCCTCCAGTCCTGATACAAAGCACAGGGCATGACAAATTATGCCTTCATGTCTGTGCTGATAATCACTGTGCGATTGCTTACTATTTTTATCAGTTCATTAAAACAGATTTTCTACATACTCCAGCCTAAAATTGAAATTTTAATAAGAATAGCTCTTGGAGATTGCAGACTCAGTCAAATATGTACTTAGGGTCCACCGAGGGCTGATCCTGTGTGGTTGCTGCCCTCACAGAGCTGCTGGGGAAGATGGCCAGGAAGCAGTAAGGCTGAGTGGTAAGTGCTGGCTGGAGGGAAGAGCAGGCTTCCAAAGTAGAGTCTCATCCAGTGTGGGGGTTGTAAGGCTCCTCTGAGGAAGAGATATAAGTTTACACATGGGGAAACTGAGGCCCAGAGATGCTAAGTATGTTTAGCTGAGTGACTGTGGTTATCAGATGCTAGTTTCCCAACTCCAAGCACAATGCCCTTGCGACCACCCTCTGTGGCCCAGTTTTTGTTTCTGTGCGTGCAGGGACACCACACACAGGCGTGTATTTACAAAACTCTCACGATTTACACCCAGATTTGGGCCTTGCCCCTGCAGGCACAGCGTGCGTGCACATGCCCACACACACACTCACCAACACACATACACCCTGCTTCCAGTCTGAGGTGACAAGCCCGAATGGTAAAGAGGCGCCTGGGCCTGCCTTCAAGCCACTCGGAAGAAAACGAGAGCCAGCAGCTGGTTATAATGTGTCCTCGGAGACGCAGCTTTGAAATCCGAGGCTGGCTGGGCCAGGCTTTCCCTGCCTTGCGGTTTTTCTCCCCTGGGACTCCCCTGGGGAAGCAGGCTGTGTCCTGAAGCTGGATCTGATCAAAGCCCACACTAACCCAAGCCGAAGCCACAGCTCTCTGCATTACTAAAGTGTTTAATTACTTTCCACGACTCTTCCCTCACAAAGACCCTGAAAGGCCTCTTGTTCCCCCTTCCTTTCTTCACCCTCTGCCATTCAATGGGAGGAGGAGGGGGTGGGGGAGGGATTGGATTTCCCTCACTGAGTTCACGATCATGAGCGCCATGTTGCTAATTTCCATGTTCTGGAAACCTCCTTATAGTATAACAAATGCCCTCATTACCGTGTTTGCCGCCCCTTAATGTAGTTTTAAACACGCTGCTCCATTTCAGTCACCCGCTACGTGGCAAGTAAGTTGCTGTTAGAGCTTCCTGTGTGCAGAACAGGTCTCCGGCCTGCCTGGATCCAGAGATTTCAATCTTGTCTGGCAAGCAGAGTAATTTGAAATTTAATCATCTTTCCTCCAAGCGAGAATGCCTTATTATTACTTTTTAGAGAAATGAATAGATCCAGAAATCAATCTCCAAAATTTGGAGCTGGAGACTCTGGACTCGTGGCCCCCTGGCTAGGGATCTCTGAGCCTTTTCATCCAGGTGTTGTGTGAGTTCTTGGGAGAATCACTGTGACCATCATCAGCGGCAGGGCTGGAGCAGGCAGGGCTGCTCTGGGCAGAGCTGGTGGCACAGGTAGGCCAGGACAATGGTAGGCATGCCCTGGTTGGTCCCTCTATCCCAAACCTCTCCCCTCCCTTGACCAGCCTCTCCTGTACTCAGAATTCCACAGAGAAGACTTTTTTCTCCCTTGTTGAAAGGCGATCATCTTGAGGAGATGACACAGCTTGCTCGGGTTAGCCAGCAGAGTCTCAGGGGGGCCACCTGGCACCCCAGGTTCCCCAAAGGTCAATGAAGACTCTTTAGCGGCAGCCTACAGCCAGGTAAGAGAAATGAGAGCATGTAGGATGTTTCTGATAAAACCAGATTCTGTCTGTGGCTCATGGGGGAGAAACCAGGTTTAAATGTACTGAGCCAGGAGCGGGGCTAAAGAACATTCTTCCTGTCATCAGCTGTTTATGCTTCTAAGAGGGGGATCTGGCTCGCATTGGTGTCTGGCCAAAACAGGAGTCTTTCCTGTCTGGAACACCCTCGATAATCCTGCATATACAACTGTGAACATGCAATGCAGTGACAGCTCATATAGGAAGGAAATTCGAGAGAGGTTTTCCCAAATTTTTTTTTTTTTTTTT
>NW_007734398.1:43555-77829 GCF_000696425.1 Galeopterus variegatus | reverse complement strand
GCGGGAGCGCTGCCGTGCTTCCCAAGCGGCGCACTATCCAGTGCGCCACCGGGCCGGCCCGGTTTTCCCAAATTTGACAACTGTCTGAAAATGTACATGACCTAACAGCAATGAGTTATGAAGCTGAAAGAAACTTCTCTAAATGATCAAGAATAAAAACCAAAATGCAAAGGACAAAGCTAAAGGGAAGACGGAGTGTCCTGTTCTCTCCAAAACAGAGCACAAAACTGTCGATGTAGGAAGAGGAGAATCAAAGAAGATGTAGTAAAAAATACAGAAAAATGCGTCTTCAAGGCATGACAGGCAATTAGCACAATTAAGTATTATGGGGCTTTTAAAAAATTTTGTCGTGTGTGGTTTCTTCAGCTTTTTAAAATGTGATTTGTTGTGATTTCTCATTTTAAATAATACTAACTCTCATACCTAGTTTTGTATTTCACATTTGGCATTCTTTTTCTTAAAGAGCATCTCAACCAAACCTCGATCCATTCTGAGCAGAGCAGCTGGGACCTGTTGAGAGGCTGGATTTGGGTGCGAGGGAAGGGTCATCAAGGACAACTCCAAGGTATGTCTTTCTGATGTTAGGGTAGTAAGAAAAAATAATCCCTTTATTTATAGAATAATGAGAGTAACTGGGTTTTGCAAATGACCTTACTTGGCAAAGGAAACAGCTGGCCCCTTATGCTGACATCCCATTAGATTACATTTGGAATGTCACTGATCTGTGAAATGCCAGATCAGAGCCGGGCAGTGCAATGCCAGAGCAGGGTACCTGGGGGGTGAGTTCCACAGATGTACCTTTGCATGGGAGGGACTGGGGGGAAGAACTGGACTCTAGAAAGGGACACAGACTTGGCTGGGTCAGCTGAGCCTTGGAGAGGCTCAGAGCATCGAGCTGGAAGAGAGTAAGGACTGCTTGCCAGAGGCTGGTCCTGCCCACCTGTTTGTTCCCATCTCTTATAACCACTAGCCTGGTGTCTCCCTAGCAGCCTGACCGCATGTAGATCCCACCTGCTCACACCTTGGCCCTCCCTTCCACACCTGCTCCCCTCCAGGCTTCAAACTTGTTGCGGTTCAAACACTCCAAGGTTTTTGATTCTCAGGTTGTGTCTTCACTTTGCCCAAATGCCTTTCTGGACTTCTCGACATCTTTGCACAGGTGCAAAGTGGTCCCTTGCTTGCCTCCTGGGGCTCCTTGTGATCCCAGGTCTACCCCTGGGTGATGCTGACTTGTGGCACCACCTGGACCAGGCTACTTGTCCCCTCTGTGAGATGAGACTGTGGCAAAGTCATACGAAACCCTCTGTACCCCTTTCTCCATCCGACAAGAGCCCAAGCCAAGGCCATCTTGGAAGACAAATTCGGCTTATTTAAAATCATCCTCAGTTGCACTTAATTTCTTCCTGCCCTTCTGGGATGTGGGCAGCTGCCCAAAGATGCTGTTGACCTACTGGTGCCATCTCCCAGAAGAAGCTGGAAGAACAGGCATTGCCAATGTGGCTGTGGTGGGGACACCACAGGTCATTCAGCGCTTGCCTTTGTCTAATTTCAGCAAAACAAGTCCTGCAGCCCACAGACGCTGCCAATACAGGAGGAAGCAAACTAGAATGAAACCACTAAACGGTGACAGCAAACACTTCCAAAGTGCTACGTATTTGTGTGTCCAGCTGATGTAAGCACCGACAGTAAATAAACGACCCCCTTAACCCTCACTGCAATCCTGTGGTATTGCATTTTGACAGAGCGGCTCTCACTTACTGGAAGTTTACTTGGTGCCAGGCTCGCTATTGAATGCTTTCTCCTGGGCTCACACGCGTCTGAGCGCACAAGTGCAGATGTGGGAGAGATGCTGCTTTTCTCCATTTCCGTCACCTTCAATCTCAGTCTGCCGTTCCAGCACTCCAGGGTGGTGGGAAATTTGATCAGTATCCTTGTTATCCCACCCCCACCCCCTTCCCTCCAGGGAGCTTCAGGTTCCTGGAGCTTACATGTGCCCAGAACTGAAAAAGGGCCCTTGGAACCTGGGCCCTCGTGATCCACCCTGGGAGAGCTCCTAAGGTCCCCTGGCTCCCAGCCACCTGCTGCTACCAGGTTACATGACGGGCCTGGGGTCTTTGCCAGGCGGGTGGCCTCTTGGGTCTCCCAGGGCCCTGCCCTCTGGGGTCTTGCCATGGGAGAGCTGGGTGAGAATGCTCACTACCTGGGGACTCACAGCTGTGGTCCCATCCCTGCACAGGCCAGTCCACCGTTTTCCCTCCTGTGGGTCTCAAAAGCATTCCCTGGTCATTGTCCCTCACAGAGCACCTAGGGAACCTATGTAAGACTGGAAAACAAAGTGAAGCTAACACCGTGGTGAACACCACTGCTACATTATCTCCCCTTAACCTGCACAGCAGCACTGTGAGGGGCGCGTTCTTCTCATTCCCATTTGACAGATGAGGAGACTGAGGCTTAGGGCTCTCAAACAGAGTATCCCAAAGACTTACAACTCATTAAATGCAGAGCAGGAGGTTGAATCCAGGTCTGCCTTAATCACACCTACTCCACCACTGAGTCTAACACTAAAACTGAAACCCCGGCAGCAGGCTCCTCTCCCCCATTCAGCCAGGCCTTCCATCAGTGCGGCTCCTGGGGTCTGCTGTGGGCCTGCCTGGACCATTTCCTGCCCTGTCAGCAGCACAGCCTTGCCTCCCTTCCACCTCTCAGGTAGACTCAAACCCTCTCATTCCATTTGGGCCCAGTCCCAAAAGTCATACAGGAAGATCCCCACCACACAGGAGCCTGCTCCAGCAGCCTTCCCATGGGTGGGATGACCCTGAAGGTGAGGTGGGACCATGCAGTGCCCAGGGGAAGGCAGCGAGGGGGTGAGCATCGGGGCCTGGGACCTGGAGCTATGTTGGGGAGGTAGGAAGCAGCTCCCAGGAGCTCCCAGGCTGTGGTCAGGCCTCCCTTCCGATATTCTCTTTGCAGTTAAAAAGCAGTTTCCATGAGTCTGGCAACTCTGAGGGGCTGTTTGGTGGCAGTGACACCACCAGAGTCCAAATTAAATTGAAGGGGCAAGGGAACAGAATAAAAAGATGAGGAGGTGGTTGCCTGCTTCCACTGTGCCACGGCCAGACTCTGCCAGAGTGTTCACAGGGGCTCAGACACCTGCTTTAATTTGGAAGTAAAGCCAGAGGCGTGCATCACTGTGGGAAAGAGACTGGCCAAGATTATCCTGGGGTCCATATAAACTCCCAGCCGCCTGCCCAATATCTGATGATTGCAGAAACTCGGCTTGTCTGGAGTCAAAAAGGCTGCTGTAGTGTGGGCTACTACAAACTCAGGTTTGCAAGGAGGACCCTTAAAAGCTGGAATTTTACATCATCTGGGTAAAAATTTCTTTTACCAGCAGTGAAAACAGAGGCCCACAGAGGGAAAGGGTCTCACCCAAAGTTATAGGGCATTTTTATGACAGAGTTGGGACTCGCAGACCAGGGCCCTGACTTTATCACCCAGAGGTCTTTAATGGGGGGAGGGAGAGGATTGGGGGGGTATAAACTGAAACAACACTGTGGATGCTGCTGGAAAAGCCAAGGGTGAGAAGAGGATACAAAAAGGGGCTTTGTGCTCAAAGGGACAAAGAAATGGCAGAAAGGCCAGGAAACCAGAAACGGGGGTATAAACTGAAACAACACTGTGGATGCTGCTGGAAAAGCCAAGGGTGAGAAGAGGATGCAAAAAGGGGCTTTGTGCTCAAAGGGACAAAGAAATGGCAGAAAGGCCAGGAAACCAGAAATTAGGCTATCCCTGCCACAGAGGCCTGTCGTGCTTGGTTTGTGTCCCGAGGAAGGAGATTTGAGGTCTGAGAAACTTTGGGTGGCCATGAAGTGAGATCCATGATTGGAAGGGGGCCGTCTCAATGGGACAAGGCTGAGCGCTGGTGGCTCTAAGAATCAAGAAGTCCAGGCCTGTCCTTCCCTTCACAGGTGGAGACTGGAGCCCCATAAAAGCCATCAGCTTGGGACATTCCAGGAGGAGGCAAGTGCAGGATGGGAAGCCGGGCCTTCCCCACGGTCCCAAGAGGCCTGAAGAGGTGGGGCCTCCCTGCTGGCTGCCTTCCTTCTCCCACCTCAACCCCTGTCTCTCTCTGCCCCTTGCCCCGGCGGGGAGGGGACTGGCAAGACGAAGACAAGTCAAGACGGACCTTTCATTGGCTCTAACAGAGCATCAAAGGGATGCTATGAAAAAGGTTTGAGTATCCAGGGCCTTCCCTGAAATGAATCTGAGATCTGGAGACCTGAGTCCCCCCACCGGGGTGGGCCATGAGGACGACTGACCAGAACCAGGAAGGCTGTCGCCATCCCTGGAGGGACCCACCAGAGAGGGTGGGAAAGGTGGGGGGACAGGGGTGGGGGAGGGGAGGCAAGAAGTAAGAGAAGTGTCCCAGGGATGGACGAAGGGACATGGAGAAAGCCCAGACTCAGACCTGCTCACGTGGGAGCTCTGCAGGTGACTGAGGAGCACTTCCCAATCAGCGGGAAGGACATGCCAGTAACTGGGGCACGGGGTGACGGCATGGCCGTGTGGAAATGTACAGTTCTGCCCTGAGCTCTCACCGTGCACACTGGGAAATTCCAACCAGATTACAGAAAATATAGGAGCATATCTATGTGGTGTCAGGGTAGGGAAGACTCCTTAACAAGGTACAAAATCGCAAACCCCAAAGGAAAATGCTGCAACTTTAGCTAGCTACAAATCAAGTACTACAGGATGGTCCAAAAAAGTAAATAAAATATCAAAACAAAGTGAAAAGACAAGCTATTGACTTAGAAAAGACAGTTTTCCAATATTTTATATGGAAAATTTCAACTATCTCAAAAAGGTGAAAGAACACCCATGTTCCCACATCAGGGATGGTTAGACTAAGGCACATCCATTAAATTCCACCTGCCTCCTATTTTGTATGGCCCGCAAGCTAAGAATGATTTTTAAGTGGTCGAAAGAAAAAAATCCACAGAAGAATGATATTTGGTGACATGTGAAAATTATATGAAATTCAAATGGGAGTGTCTATAAATAAAATCTTGTTGGAAACAGTCATGCCCATTTGTTTACACATTGTCTATGGCTGCTTTCATGATACAACTGCAGAGTTGAGCAGTTGCGACAGAGACCACATGGTCTGCAAAATGTGGAAAAGATTTACCACCCCGCCCTTTATGAAAAAGTTTGTTGACCCCTGATTTAGAGTCTACAATTAATATTTTACTACACTTGCTTTCTCGCAAATTCATCCATCTATGGAAAGAGATATTTGCAAATCAAATACCAGTAAAAGATGAATATCCAGAATAAGATGAGAAGGGAAGTCTCTGCGGCAGCCTTCAAGGGGCATGAAAAGGACTAAAAGGAGAATTAATGGCCAGTTGCCCCTTCCTCTGGACTCCATGCATTTGCAATTGTCTGACAGTAAGACTATTTTCCCCTATTGTTTTTTTCCTGGTAATGGATAAGACCAGTAGGATGTTGCAAACATAAAGATTTTCCACAGTGTGAAATAATATATTTGGAAGGTTATTTAACTAGTGTAGACTTCAAGCTCCAAGGAGGCAGAATCTATGCAGCGCCATTGTGCATCCAGTGCCTAGCTCAGTGTTGGGCACATACAAGTACATTGACCTCCATCAATATTTGTTAAGTGAATGAATAAATGTATCTTTGAATTGGGAGATGAGTTATCACTAAGATATTGGCTTTGCTTGCCTCTGATGGGAATCTCTGGCCCACCTGTCACCTGCAACAACCAGGGACAGCCTGACCCCCAGAAAGACAGGAGGGAAGCTGCCAATTTAATTAGCCATTAATCCTGGTGGGAGCCACAATTGTGATCTGGAATGTTCCCGGCACCTGAGGTGCTACCAGACAGTTAAGGGCTACCATTCTCACAAGTCAGCATAAGACAGGGAAGAGAGGGAGGTTTGCCCTCCAAAAGGAAGTGTGGAGAATGTTCTGTGCAGGTGTCAGCTCTACCATTTTGGCTTTCTAGGTGGCTCCTGAAAACAAGTTTCAAAATAGTTCCATAAAAGGAGATGTGATTGCAAACAGGTGTCGCAAAAATTGCATAATATGGTCTACTGTTTCTAAGTAACATTTTTTAAAAAAAGAATAGAAGAGCAGTCAGTTTGGGGTAGTGAAAAAGATCAGAGAAGTAGTGTAATTGGGTAATTCCTGAGAGGCTGGCACGGCATCCAGGCTCCAGATGCCGAGTCCTCTGCCACTTCTAAAACAGCATGTGCTGTTCTCTCATGGCAAAGAGGCTTCCCAAGCACTGAAAATTAATTTGGCATTTCTTGGTTGGGCTGTTTTAGTTACATTTATTTTGTATTTTTCATTTTAGAAAAGTTGGAAAGGCTGGAGTGTGTTCTACCCACACATCTAACATTTATTAATATGGGAAAGAAGCACTCATTGGGCATCTATTATGTGCTCCACCCTGTGTTGACAATTTCATTCATTCATTCATTCATTTGTATAGGAATCTCATGGTTTCAGGCCTCGAGGGTTGCTGAGTGGGAGAGACTTTTGATTGGCCAGTCATCATAATTCCACACTCCTTACCAGTGACTGGTTTAAGAACAGTCATGTGACTCCATTTGGGTCAATGAGACTTGAGGGCACATCTTCCGAGCTTCTTGGAAAAGTATCTTACGGGTTTTCTTTTCTTTTTTTATTAATATATATATTTTTTACATTCTATGAAGTTGTTGCAGAGCAGTTGGGGAGGGAGGGGAAGAGGGGAAAGGGGAAGGAAATGTTCTTGAGGGCACATCTTCCGAGCTTCTTGGAAAAGTATCTTACGGGTTTTCTTTTCTTTTTTTTATTAATATATATATTTTTTACATTCTATGAAGTTGTTGCAGAGCAGTTGGGGAGGGAGGGGGAGAGGGGAAAGGGGAAGGAAATGTGATGAAGTTGTTGCAGAGCAGTTGGGGAGGGAGGGGAAGAGGGGAAAGGGGAAGGAAATGTTATGGAAGAAGGAGGAGAGGTGTGATGGAGGCCCTCAGCCCCCCACCACCATGGCTTAGGAGAGCCCGGGGCACCTCTTGCGGCAGCTTGGTGGTCATCACTGCAGAGGTTGCGAATGTTGGGGGGGGGCTGAGGTCCTTGGCCCCCCACCCTTGGGACTGGTTGTAGGTGTTGGGGAGCATGCCTGAGGCCCCCAGACCTCCCCCCTCCCTGGCTTGGTAACCCAGGGGACTTCTGGTCCTTCTGGGTTTTATAGGTGTTCTTTGGTGATGTGAGACCTTTACTAGTTAATATCAAACTTTGTCTCTGGTTGTGGGTTCTTTGTTTTTTCTTCCAGTTCTGTGTTGGATTATTTGCTGTTCCCACCACTTAAACTCTGTGCTGGAACTAATTTGTTGTCCTTTGCTTACTTCTAAAATGGGGGAACTTCCCGGGGGGACCAGTACTTGAGCTTGTGGTTGAGCTAAATTGCTGCTTTGCTGCTGATTCCCTAGGGAAGGCTTTTCGTGCAGCTCAGGTTTTAATGGTTGACTTTATAGAAACTTCCTGGTCTAGTGAAATCCAGTGTACCTGTGTTGTATAGAAACTCCAGTCTGGGCCTGAGTCTTTTCATCAATCTGCATCCCATCTCCCCAACTGCCTGTGCTCTAAACACTTCCCATACGATGAGCTGTGCTCTGGTCCCTTGCAATAACTCACCAGCCTCTGAGTGGCTCCTTTTTTTCAGTTGTTGTCGCTTCTTGCTCCTATGTGGGTCCATGGGAACCCTATTAGTGGTCTTGCTGGCCTAGGAGCCACCAAGGTCCTCTTCTCCCCTGCCGCCTCCAAGCAACTTCATCTGAAAGTCACAGCTGCAGCTTTTGCCAGCTCTTGCTCTATGCTCTCAGCAGCTCCAGCCTGGAAATGGCTGGGATTTGAAACAGTCAGGGCAGTCTTTTCTTTCTCTCATCATGGTTTCTCCCACCTTCATGCACCCCATAGGTCTCTCTTCCTCTTCTACTGAGCTCTAGTGGCCCCAGCTTGGCTGTCATTGCTTTTTTATAGTTGTAAATTGGTTGATTTGTGGGAGAGAGTGATGCTGGGGACTGTCTATTCTGCCACCTTGACTGGAAGACCTTAGGGGTTTTCCTTTGGGGTGATAAAAATGTTTTGAAACTTGATATAGGTTGTGGTTGTACAACATTGTCAATGTACTAAATGCCACTGAATTTTACACTGTTAAATGATTGAATTTATGTTATGTGAATTTCAACTCAAGAAAAAATTTAAATTGACACCAGGAAAGGTCCTTTGCCTTCCTGACCTTTTCCTATCGTCATCTGAGGATACTAGCCCAGAGCTTCAGCAGCCACCTTGTGACCATGAGGGCACTATGTTGAGGACAACAGAACAGCAAAAGGGAAAGAATTAGACTGGATGGCATAGAGGAGCTGGTGAATTAACCAACCCTGGACTAATATTACCTCTGGATATAATACATGAGATGTTAAATACCTGGATTGTTGAATCTATTTGGAGTCGAGCTTTGTCAAATTTTCTGTTACTGGTAGCAGAAAGTATATAGATTGTACATGATCTGGTCTGTTTCCTCCACTTTAAGAGGACAGGGACTTCGTCCCTATTCAGCACCCTGTTCCCACTGCTTGTAATCATGTCTAGCACAGAGCAGATGCTCAGTAAATATTTGTTGAATAAATAAGCATGTATTTTACCTAAATCATTTCATTGAATTTTTATAATTCTGTGAGATAGATAGGATCACTTCATTTTAAAGAAGAGGAAGCTGTTTCAGAGAGATTAACTAACCTGCCCAAAGTCACAGAGGAACAAATCTAAGTGAACCCAACTACAGTGTTCCTCCTCATTCCAGTCTGCCCTGAGGCCTTCAAGTGCAAGACTGGATGAAGACAAGGCAGCAGCTTGCGTCTGTGAAACTTATTATGTGGTTAGATAAAAGATTTAGCTTTATAAAATGGCAGCTCCAAATGCTCGCATAACTTCCATTTGTATGGTGGTGCAGAGCTTATGATGTAATTAACATTGACCTTCTTGTGCGGTTCTTGCTGCGGCCCTGTAATGGGGGTGGCAGGTGGAATTGTTCACGTTTTAGAGATGAGGATGATATATCAAGAGCAGGAAAATAAATCAACTCTCCTCCCCCATTATTGTGAAAACCCAAAGGGTTAATGGAAAAAACGTAATCTGTGAACTGTGTGCAATTATTGCTGGAGCCCTGGGGAGGGGATTTTGAGAATGAGATGCTCGTAATTACAGTAACAGCTAGCAATTACTAGAACCCTACTATGTGCCAGACACTACATTAAGCACTTTACACAAATTGCTTCACTTAATTCTTAGAATGTTATTAAGTCAATATTGATATTTTAGATTACATATGAAACAACTGAAGCCCAGAAAGGTTAAGTGATTCTACCAAAGCCACAGAGCTATATGTGGAGGAACCAGAACTGGAGCTCAGGCATTCTGAATCCAATCGGACTTGGTCACTATATGAAACTGCTCACCTGTTCCTGAGTCTTTCGCAGATAGCTGTGTCCTACCAACCAACCAAGTAGGAAATTATCACCTTTCCCATCACCTCCAAGGATGACCAAAAAATGGCCCCAGGTTGGGATATGCCTCTATGGAATGACTTGGATCCTTGTCTCTCGGTCTGGCATCCTCCCATTATAGCTTGACTTTCTATTGTTAAAGATGATTGATCATGAGAATCGTCCCATTTGAAAAGGCAAATAGCCTCCTGAGAGGGGTCCTGCCATTCACCTTGTATAAGTCACACCTTAGTTAATAGGTGGTCAAGGGGTAGCACGAAAGAGTTAAACATCCCTCCCCGCACATACACAAGGACACGTAGCTGCTGCATGGGTGCAGGGTGCTCTCATTCGAGCAAGCTGGAAAATGGTGAAGTAGAAGTCCAGGTATCATGTATGTGAAGTAGATCTTCTCATCCTGTAAAAAGCTGGGAAGGCCTACAAACACCTCCTACCACCAAAATGCAGAGAGATAAAGAGGGCCATTTTGTACCAGGCACATGCCGAAGACATAATTGCCAAGTTGGAGGAGATTCACATCTCCAGCTTCTGCAGTAGATCGAATAATAGCAAATAGGAGCAAAAATAGGCAAAGCTTTAGAGATGCAGCTGATGAAGACCCTGCCATGAGGGTTTTGCACAACTTTAGAGTGAGAACTCTTCTGCCACTGTCAGACAAGCCCCAATACAGGTGAGTGGGCACCTCCTGCAGTGTGGGTCAGTCAGAACGGGGGCTGGGTGGGCACAGAGTAGCGGGGGGTGATCCCCACCCCAGATAAGAGAAGGCAATCCAGGGCAGTGGTAGGGCCTCACCTTATTGAGCTAAATAAGGGGTTTCCACCACACTCATGCATCCCCACAGTAGCTACAGCTATATATAATTGGTTATTTTAGATTCATATTTATGCTTAAGTGTTTTTCTGGAAACTCTACAAAGTTGATTCTATGGTCTGCATTCAGTCCTTAGCCAACTCCCTCTGCTCTTTATAAAACCCTGAGCTTCAGGAATCACTCCTGGAATTATGAAGGAGAGGTAATCCTACATAATGCCAGGCAGATAGTGTAGCAACTATAGTTGAGGATCTGGTGCCTGCCCACATGAGATGCTGGTGGACACATGAGCTGCTACAAGCCAGTTGGATGGCATTTGAACTCCACGAATCAGACTCTTCTATGCTTCCTAACTGGGTCATTCTTATTCTGAAAATATGTGCTAATAATCCAGTAAATGTGGATGCTCCACACACTATCATTTATAATAGCAACAATCTGGTAATAAGCTAAATGCCCAACAATAAGGGAGTGTATAGGTAGTGGTCAGAAAGCTGCTAGGAATTATGCTTATGAAGACTGTGATAATATGGAAATGCTTACAATATAGACTTTAAAAAAAGCACTAAAAATGGAGTGCATGCTGATTATAACCTATAAAACATAATAATAACCCCGTATGGTAGAGTGAAGTCAGAGCTTGAGTCATGTCTGTTCGAGGATCCAGATATTTCTAAGCATCTTGATCATCTTGTGGGTGGGCTTCCAGGAATCCGATTTGCATGTGCTGGTTTGTATGAAGGTTTGGGAGAGAAGCCCCCATGGGAGTGTGAGCCCTGGAGGGGTGGGGCACCGAGGAACCAGCATTGCCTTCCTCCAGCATTCAGGCCCCCAGCCCAGCTTCACAGACTAAAGCTCGAGGAGAGCAATCTGCAGATGGACACTGGGCGCTGTTTTCAAGTGGCAATCAGTCATTCTGGTGTCCAGGTGACTGACTGTCATGTAGAATAGACAGGCATATTCTCTGCCTTCAGGGCAAAAACCCACATGGCAGCTTCATTGCCGGTTGGCTGCACATCCCTTTGGCACCTCGAGGTGTTGCTGCTGTCAGCGGAGATGGTGGCGAGGTATTCTCACCCCGTGGAGATTTCAGATGTGGGCATCACCAAGGGCAGCCCTAAAACATGACAGATGCTACGTGATATCAAACTGGCCTGGTCTGTGAGCACATGTGAGACATACACACGGGGCTCCAGGAAGCAAGTGTGTGTGTGTGTGTGTGTGTGTGTGTGTGTGTGTGTGTGTGTGTGTGTGTGTGTAGGTTTGACAGGCAGGGCACAGCCAGAGAGACAAAGTGACTACTGTTTGGGCAGGGGTGGCCTGCAGAAATCTGAGTGACTCAGACCCCGAAAGTCTGGAGGACATTCTATCAAAACACTAACAGTGGAAGAGGAAAAACAGGATTCTGGGTTCCAGGGTAGACACATGACCTTAACAGCACCTGATAAGGGATGGTACCTAGGGGCACTTGTGTGCTGCAAATGTTCTTGAACAAACTGCCATCCCCATGTAAAGGATGACTAGGAACATCTCATGTGTTCCTTGGGGACTTCCTGAGTTCCTAGTACACAAGGACACGTAGCTGCTGCATGGGTGCAGGGTGCTCTCATTCGAGCAAGCTGGAAAATGGTGAAGTAGAAGTCCAGGTATCATGTATGTGAAGTAGATCTTCTCATCCTGTAAAAAGCTGGGAAGGCCTACAAACACCTCCTACCACCAAAATGCAGAGAGATAAAGAGGGCCATTTTGTACCAGGCACATGCCGAAGACATAATTGCCAAGTTGGAGGAGATTCACATCTCCAGCTTCTGCAGTAGATCGAATAATAGCAAATAGGAGCAAAAATAGGCAAAGCTTTAGAGATGCAGCTGATGAAGACCCTGCCATGAGGGTTTTGCACAACTTTAGAGTGAGAACTCTTCTGCCACTGTCAGACAAGCCCCAATACAGGTGAGTGGGCACCTCCTGCAGTGTGGGTCAGTCAGAACGGGGGCTGGGTGGGCACAGAGTAGCGGGGGGTGATCCCCACCCCAGATAAGAGAAGGCAATCCAGGGCAGTGGTAGGGCCTCACCTTATTGAGCTAAATAAGGGGTTTCCACCACACTCATGCATCCCCACAGTAGCTACAGCTATATATAATTGGTTATTTTAGATTCATATTTATGCTTAAGTGTTTTTCTGGAAACTCTACAAAGTTGATTCTATGGTCTGCATTCAGTCCTTAGCCAACTCCCTCTGCTCTTTATAAAACCCTGAGCTTCAGGAATCACTCCTGGAATTATGAAGGAGAGGTAATCCTACATAATGCCAGGCAGATAGTGTAGCAACTATAGTTGAGGATCTGGTGCCTGCCCACATGAGATGCTGGTGGACACATGAGCTGCTACAAGCCAGTTGGATGGCATTTGAACTCCATGAATCAGACTCTTCTATACTTCCTAATCGGGTCATTCTTATTCTGAAAATATGTGTTAATAACCCAATAAATGTGTATGCTCCACACACTATCATTTATAATAGCAACAATCTGGAAATAAGCTAAATGCCGAACAATAGGGGAGTGTATAGGTAGTGCTACAGACAGCTGCTAGGAATTAAGTGAGAACATGTGGTATTTCTTTTTCTCTGCCTGACTCGTTTCACTCAATATTATTCTCTCAAGGTCCATCCATGTTGTTGCAAATGGCAGTATCTCATTAGTTTTTATAGCTGAGTAGTATTCCATTGTGTAGATATACCACATTTTCCGTTCTGGTTTCTTCTAAGCCCCTCTCCTGGTTTTGTAGACTGCCGTCTCCTCCCTGTGTCCTCACACGGTGTTACCTCTGTGCATGTGTGTTCAATCTGCTCTTCTTATAAGGGACACCCCCAGTGTTATTGGATTAGGGCCCACCCTGATGACCTCATTTTAATTTAATTGCCTCTTTACAGAGCCCATATCCAAATACAGTCACATTCTGAGGTACTGGCAGTTAGGAAGTTAGGATTTCAACATATGAATTTTGGGGGACACAATTTAACCCAGAAAGAAGCCCAGGGGTCAACAAGTAAAGGTCTCCCTGCTCCCCATTATGAGACTGGAGCCCAGCACTTGCATTGCTGGGCAGGAAGGGCATGGCAATCTGCTTGTGGAGACACATGAAGGACACTCCTGCCCCTTTGACTCTCCGCACCCCCCGCAACCCTGGCGGCAACCCGCTCCTCCCAGCCACCAGCTCTCAGATACCCTCGGAGGCTAATTGCTTGGCAAGGAAGTCACAGAGGGCGAGAAAAAGCCTTGAGCAGACTCTGAGCTCTCCCGAGATAGGGCGTCTCCAACCCAGAGCTTATCAGCACGCTCTGGGTCAGGATCCAATAATTAGAACAACATTCCCAGAGCAATTTGGAGGAGCATGTGTCCTTCCATTCACACCAGCCAGACGGGGCCTCTGGTTTGCCGCTTCTGAAAAACAAGAAATTCCAGTAAGGGATTAATGACTTAATTATAAATGTGGCTTGGAAATGTAAAGGTTATTAAGAAGGGGAAAGATACATGCTAATAAGAGACACGCTATTAACAACAGAATAAAGATTCATTGTTGGTGCCGCTGTAAAGTTTTCCAAGTTCGGTAATAAAAACCACCTGGCCTGCCATGAGGGCTGGCTGCCATGGTGACGGGACCCATGGCACCAGCACTGTCTAATGAGGCTGCCTCCCCACCTCTGATCATGCTCCCCAGGGCCTTGAGCTTCCTGGTAAAATTGGCCAATAGGCCTCAAACCACCTCAGGGAGTGCTGGGCCTGTGCCCATGTGTCTGAAGACACACTGAGGCTTTGGGAAGCCACCAGACATGGCCAGGCCCATAGGGTGAGTCTGACTCAGAGCATCTGAAGGCCCATCAGTGCAGAACCAGAACATGTCAGAGCTGGAAGGAAGCTGGGGATTCTGGGAAGGAACTTTAGCCTCTGCCAGTCAAAGTTGGCGTCCTCCCACCCACAGTGACGAAGACGTCGCCCTGAGCTCCGAACCTTACTACTGTGTCTGCGAACTTCGACTCAGCCACTGGGAGAGTATTGGAATGGGCTTGTCCTGCATACCAGGGATTACTCTGTGTTTTGTTCACATTAGACTGTTTAATCTTTGCAACTGTCTTGTGAAGCGTTATCCTTTCCACATCTCACTGATGAAAAAACAGAGGTTCAGAGAGGTGAGAAATGCACCTGAGGTGACAGAGCTAACAAGGGGCAGAGCTGGGATTCAAACCCAAGGCCAGGGCTCTTTTCCCAGGAGGGTGGAAGCAGGGGTGGAAGGACCCCAGGGCACTGAGCTGGTTTTCCCACCTTGACTAGAGGCTCCTTGAGGGCAGGGGCCGGGTCTTCCCTTGCATGGTTGTAATGGATTGAATTATGTCCCCCCAAAACTCATTGATGCTTGAATTGTGTCTCCCTACGTTTTATGTATTAGAAACTTAGCCCCCGCTGTGGCTATTAACAGGGTGGAAAATCCTATTATGGTGATTGAAAGGTGGAGCCTTGAAGAGGTGATTGGATTGTAGGACCGTGCAGTAGTGAGTGGATTAAAAATGGTGGTCAGGGGCGTGGTTCTGAGGGCTTTAAAAGAAGAGGGAGTCTGTCTGTCTCTCTCTGCCCTCTCTCTGCTCTCTCTACTTCTACCATCTTGCAATATGAGACCTCTGGGTCCCTGTCACCACCACCAGATGGACTTAGGACTTCCCAGCCTCAGAAACTATAAGCAATAAATTTTGTTTTCTTTATAAATCACCCAGTTCCATGTACTTTGTTATAAGCAACATAAATGGACTAACACAATGGTCCTCAGACACAGGGCTCAGACCCAAGATATTTCACAAAGACCTGGGTCATGGAGTTGATGAGTCAGGCTCCTCTATTAGCTAACCAGCCGTGTCCATGTTTCTCGCCCCAGTACCACCAGGCCACCTGCTACCCCACCGGACGTGCACAGGGAGTGGCTTCCCAGAGTTTCCTAGGTGGTTGATTGCCCTGCACCATCATTTCAGGGTTGATGGAGTGTGGGGAGGAGTGGAGAGGAAGTGGGGGAGCAGCTTGTCCCACCCAGACCTTTTTTCTTCTGCCCCCAGCACAAGAATCATGGAATTGAGGTGGAGTTGGGCAGGTCTTGGCAGGCAGTGACGTGTCCTGGCTCCCAAGGGACTGGGTGGCATGCCCGGGGATGGGTATGGGCACCAGGTCAGATGGGCACTCGTGAGAGTGTGGGAGGAAAGACCCACCCAGGAGAGGTGGGGAAACTTACACCAAGCCTCCCCAGCTGGCCAACTCCACAAGGATGCACCTGCCTCCCTGCCCTGCTCACCACAGAACCCCCAGTTCTTGGCACATAGCAAGGACTCAGTAATGTTGGTGGAATGAACAGCACATCAGACGAACGTGCTTTCAGATGCCAGCTCCTGCCTCCAGTGATGCTCAGGTCCCTGATGAGGTCACCACTCCCTGCTCACACAGCTCCACTGACATGGAGCTCGCTCCGTCCTGGGGCAGCCCACTCCACAGAGCTCAGAGCCCTTCTCACTGTTGTCCTGAGCTGACTCCCACCCCTCCAACATCTACCCACAGCACCCCCTGTGCCCCCAGAGTCACCACAGTGAGTCCGATCCAGCCTCTACAGGAAACAGCCCAGCCACTTGCTAGCTGTGTGACCTTGCCCACATTTCTGAGCCTCCCTGAGGTTCCAACTGACCCCAACTAGGTTTGTCTATGAACCACCCTGGCTTTGCCCCACCCACACCCACCAGTCAGTACCTCCTTTTTCCTGGACAATTGTGGCTGGGGGAGAGGAAGAGAAGAGAAAATGAGGAAGGAGTAAGGGGCTTCTACAGACACCAAACAGAGGAGTGCCCGAGAGGGAGAAACCAGAGAATGGGGTTGAGTCCAGTCTCTGCTCCTTGCACCCTCCTTTAAGCTTCAGTTTCCCATCTGCAAAGTGGTGACAACTCTTCATGCATAGGTTTGCTATGGAGATAAGGTGAGAAAACACCTGCAAGGGTCTGACACATAGCAGGTACTCAACCAATGCTATCTGGTGCCCAAACCAGACTTCAGCCATGATGTCCATCCCAGGAGGGTTCTCAGCCCTGCAAGCCCGAAGGCCTGCAAGGTGGACCAGCACTGTCCCTGG
Organism: Galeopterus variegatus; assembly: GCF_000696425.1. Classification (NCBI taxonomy): domain Eukaryota; kingdom Metazoa; phylum Chordata; class Mammalia; order Dermoptera; family Cynocephalidae; genus Galeopterus; species Galeopterus variegatus. Next base: position 61,282 of record NW_007734398.1, on the reverse strand, counting down.
CGCAGTGTCATCTGGCCAGCTTCAGACCAAAGCAGGTCAGCCCCGTCATCAGCTGCCTCAGGGAAGGGGTACGGTCAGGGCAGGTGGGGGAGGCGGGCAGTGGCAAAGCTAGGAGGGAGGAAGGTCCAATGGTTAGGGGTGGGAGTGGTAGGCTAAAGCAAGGGAAGGGAGCTGGGGGAGGGACACGATGCATCTAAAATGGGGAAACTAATGAAGAAATCTCCATCTAATTAGACAGGCTGCAGTTTTAATCAGAGCTTCCTTGGCAAAACTTGTTTGCATGTTTTCTGTCATTCAGCCAATGTGTTAATTAGGCAAATAATATTAATAATGATATTCACTTCGGGAAAGTTAAGAGGGGAGGGAAAATGTGGAAGAGACAGTTTGGGGTCGGGCCTGTGGGCATAGAGAAGGGTGTTTAGTTCCCAGCAGTGTGAGAGAGTGGAAGGAAGGGGGATCGGAGAGAGGTGAGCCTAAGTTAAGGCCCCAGCTCTGTCCTGGGCATCTGCTCTTCTCTGAGCCTCAGTTTCCTCATCTGTACAGTGGCAATGATGACCTGTAGTCCCTTCCTTACAAGGAGAGTAGACAAGGAGATAATGCGTGATGTCAATAGGCCAAGTGCAGCTGTGGCACAGAGCAGACCTATGAGATGCTCCCCTGCTCTCTGTCCCCCTGCACTCACCACCCTCTCCCACCTGCTCCTTTTCACTGTTTGGAGATGTCCCACATCAGCAGGGAGCAGCGCAGGGGTGGATGGGAAAATGAGGGGGTCCTGGACCTCAGCTTCCCAAGAGCTCCACACAGGAAGCCCTCCGGCCCATCATGACCACTGTTCCCCAAACTCAAGTTGGGCCCTGCGGACTTTTCCTGCCTGCTGAGCTCCAGGCTTGGGGGAGGGGAGGCTCCTGCAGTTCCCCTTTCTCCTGCCTCACAGCCCAGCCTGTCAAGAGCTGGCTTGCTCCCCTGACCCCTCTAGCATCTCAGGTCAGTGGGGTCACCAGGCACTAGGAACCAGGACCCCACTGCACAACCTCCAGACAGGGTTCCTAGGAGGAGCCCTCCTTCCCTCTCCCCCAACAAAGCCCAGAGGCCAAAGTCCCCTTCCTAGCTCTTCAGTCTTCTCCGGTCCTTCCATTCCAGACTCCTGGAGGACACAGGCTCCAGGGCCAAGATTATGGTTCAGCAGATGATGTTCTCCACTGGGGAGGGGGAATCTAGGGGGCACCCAAAGCTCACTAATCAGGATACATAATATTTCAAAGCAATATTTTAAAAGGTTAAATGTAATGCAAAAAATCCTTTGCATTATTTTTAATTTTTATTACTTACAAATAGTATTTGTCTTGATTACCAAGTTTTTTGGCACCCCCTAAATTTGGCACCCTGAGGAAAGTGCTTCACTCACCTCGCCCTAATCTAGCTCTGCTCCTTGGCATCGGCCTTCAAGATCCACACTGAGCAGTTGGAGGCCCCTGGACTGTGAGCCTCATCAGAGACAGGAGCTGTGTCTATGCACCCCGGTGGCTGCCCAGCACAGGCCTGACACCTTGGGCTCCATAAGTGCTTACTGAATGGAGGGGTGACTCTGACTTGGGGGAGAGGTCTCTTCCCTTGGGAGCCCCCCTTATACACATTTCTTGGGACAAAGCCCTCTTTTCCTGGACCAGGAATGGCTGGTGGTCACTTAGGACTTGCTGGGAGAGGGTGGTTTGCAGGGTGGACACAGGGCTGGAAGGACCCCCAGAGTATTAATCTTGTTTCCCCCTTAGACTAGAGGCTCCAGGAAGGCAGGACCCAGGTTGTCCCTCCTGTGGTCCTCAGACATAGGGCTCAGACCCAAGATGCTTCACAACAACCTGTGTCATGGCACTGACCAAGGAAGACTCCCAGTACACCAGCTTCCAGGGAACCTGTGCACGGATTCCGTGGGTTGTCCTAGAGGACAGCATTCAAGCATTCTTTGAGTCACATGTTTCCAGCTTCAAATTCTGCTGCTGGACTCTGTAGGTCTCTGGCTCTGGGCAATGACTTGGCCTTTCTGAGCCTCAGTTTCCTCATCTGTCAAATGAGGTTGACGGGCCACCCTGCAGAGACCCTGGTGTGACTGAGAGCCCTCTGGCAGCAGAGGCAGGGGCCCTGTGGACCATAGCCTCACCCGTGCTTGCTGCCTCCAGCCTGAGCTCTGCTGGGATCTTGGCCTGAGTGACGAGCGGGGATAGGGCAAGGCCAGGGACCTTGGCACCCCAAGCTCCTGCCTTTAGTGTGAGGAAAAACCCTTTGTTAAGGGAACTAAGGCTTTCCTGGCAGCAGAGGCAGGGGCCCTGTGGACCATAGCCTCACCCGTGCTTGCTGCCTCCAGCCTGGGCTCTGCTGGAATCTTGGCCTGAGTGACGAGCGGGGATAGGGCAAGGCCAGGGACCTTGGCAACCCAAGCTCCTGCCTTTAGTGTGAGGAAAAACCCTTTGTTAAGGGAACTAAGGCTTTCCCAGGGATCATTCCTTGTAGGAACTTAGCCATTCCTGAGGCCCTGACACTGGGGTGTGTTGTAGGCACAGGGGGAATCCCCAAGTGTCCTGCCCTTTAAAATTGAAGATAAGGAAAATTGACCTCCCTCCCACCTACCCATACACACGTGCCGTGAAGGAGCAGAAGTACGAGAGCACGTGTGAGTGACCCTGGAGTGGGGACCACACTGGGAGTTTTGGGGATTGCATCATAATGGGGTGGAAACAAAAGCGGAAAGGATGCCAATGTCCAGAAATGCAGTTTTACTTGTTGATTCTTTGTGTAGCAGCAGGACACGAGGCTGGAGCAATGGTCAGGGTCAGTCTGCAGAGGCCTTGTTTGCCAAGCTTAGGGGTCTGGGTATCCCATGGGTAAAGGCCACAGCCAGCAGGGAGAAGAGACATGCTCTAAAGAGTGTTGGAAAGATGCTGCTGGCTGCAGGCAGTGAGGAGGAGCGGGGGTCACCACATGGCTACTGAGGGCGACAGGAGACAGGGCAGTGCAGCTCCCTCCTAACTCATGATCATACACCATGGAAGGGATCTGAGAAATCAACCAATGGAACCTCCTTCCTCCCCAGTACTTGGAGTCCTTCAGTGACAATCCCAGCCAGTCTCAGCTGGGACACATCCTGTGATGGGGTGCTCACATCCCAACGCTGCCTGGCCATCAGGCAATTTGAGCTCCTCTTTACTTGGGTGAAAATACTTCCAGTTGCAATGTTTAGTCAATGGACCCAGATGTGCCCTTCTGAAATGCACACAAGTTCTTCCTGTCCCTCAGGAGGGTGGCTCTTTGGCCACTGAAGCTGACTGAGGTGAGCCCTCGGTCTGCTCCTCTCCAGGATCTGTGGCCCAGCCTCCAGGCCGCTCCTCTACATCTTCAGAGGTGCAGGGCCTGGCACTGCGTCTTCAGATGCTCTTACTGAGCACCGACTATGTGCCAGGCTCTGTGTCTGGGCATCTTCTATCACTGTATCTGTCATTTAATCCTCCCAGCAAGCTCAAGAGATCAGGCTCAGTACCTCCATGTTACAGTTAAGAACACTAAAGCCCAGAGCCGCGAAAGCTACCCAGGTTTTTTTAGTAAGTTAGTCATCAGAATGAGGCTAGAACTCAAGTCTTGATGTTGTACCTCACAATCTTTTCAAAAGAAACCCCAGATTTCTGTTTAGGGCGTTGGTTTGGTTTTGACCATGTGGCATGCACGAACTCACTAAATCCTCGTCCAAGTCCTAGGAGGCAAGCACTGTTATCCTGCCTGTTCTACGGATGGTGATCCTGAGGCTCAGAAAAGTCACAGAAACGATAAAATGCACAGCTTTCCCAGGGCTGCTGCTCTGCACTCTAGGCATGAAGAAGCGGCTATTCTGGCCCTGGCAGGGCACTGTCCACCACTCCAGAGACATGGATAAGGCTGGCTTTAGTGCATTTGTAGAGGGCCGGTGGGGCTGGCACCCCAACAGTTAATTAATGCCTCTTCCTTGCCTTGAAAATCCCCAGCCTGTCTTTGCAGTTCACCTTCAGGGAGAGGCTGTTGAACCCTTTTAACTACAGTCAGAAGGACTTGGCTGGTGTTCCTCTTGCCTGGGGTCAGACGCGCTGTGCACCTCCCAGCCAGCCATGAACAAGGTGATTATGAGCTAATAACCTTTGGTTCCAGAACCCCAAGTGAGCGCTGGCCATGGGTAACCCTGAAGGCAGCTCTTGGGAAGGCGTGGGAGCGATGACTTGCCTCTCCTTTGCAGCCACAAAAGAGGAATTCTTTTTTTGATGGCATAGTGCCCAGACTCCTCTCCTTGCCTGCTGCCATTAACCGGGTGGCTGGAATACAGTCCTAGACCACAAAGGGTCATGCTGGGACCTGGTATGGTACAGAAAAGGAGACAAGCCCAGAAATGGGGTGGGAGGCACCCAAGGTCCCTGAGGGCTCGTGGCAAGTAGTGCCATGTCAAAAACCCAGTCTGGCCTCTCAGCCTCAACTTACCAGCTCTCAGAGTCTGCAGAAGGGTTTTTCTTGTTTGTTTGCGGGTCCAGTCCCCTGCATGGGCTGCCAACCAGCCCATTTTGGACCACTCCCAGACACTAATTCTCTTCCCTTTATAAGGTTATTTATAATTTAGCCATCAGCCCCGGCCACTGAGGGGTGCAAAGCCACAGCCCTTCCTTCTCGGCCAGGAAAAGCACAAGGTGGGCAAGTTGGGGGTTGGAGCAGGGACCTGCAAAGGAGCCCTGCAGGCAACAGCATTAGCTTGTTATGTAAATATCTCATTCAATTATTCCTCCTCCTCCTCTAACAGGAGTCAGCTAATCATTCACGCCTGGCTGGCTCATGAATATTAAACCTGGTTCCCTTGCCAGAGCATCTCATTGGTGAGAAGCCATCATCTCCAAGGCAGAGAAAAGAAAACCTAGGCTCCTCCTCTAACAGGAGTCAGCTAATCATTCACGCCTGGCTGGCTCATGAATATTAAACCTGGCTCCCTTGCCAGAGCATCTCATTGGTGAGAAGCCATCATCTCCAAGGCAGAGAAAAGAAAACCTAGGCCCAGAAGCCCTGCTGTAGTGGGCCCGGGGTTCCTGGTTTTCACATGTGCAGTGTAGGGATAGGACAGTCAGTCAGTCCACAGAGCCACTGAGCACATGCTTCTATGAGGATACCAGAGTACACTGGCTGTGTGACCTGAGGCAAATGATTCAACCTCTCTGGGCCTCAGTTTTCTCTTCTGTAAAATGGGATGGTAATATCTACTTCATCAGTGGTTGTGATTTGCAAATCAATATATATAAAATGTGCCTGTACCATTGTACAGTTAGGAACTCCTATTTGAGTTCTCTACAGAACCCAAACTTGCCCTCGGGGGGTGATAGTCCTGATTTCTAGGGTCATCACAGAGGAGGTCGACAGAGGAGGAAGGAGCCCAAGACCCAGAGGGGGGACAGGACAGGTGGGAAGTGGAAGCTGAGCTGGGAGAGGGCCCATGGCTGGGGCAGGTGCAGAGGGTTTCCAGGCAGAGGTGTACGCGGTATGGACAATAAAGATTACATTTATTTATTCACTCACTCAGTCAGTGTATATTTATTGGACATGTACTATGTGCCAGGCACTTAGACTCTGCCCTGGTGAAGCATGTTGTGATAGATTTAAGACAGCCACAAATCCTTTGACCATCCCGCCATTTACAGGTGGAGCCTATTCCCCTGTCCTTGAATTCAGGCAGGGCTTAGTGACTTGTCTGACCAGGCAAAGTGATGTTCTGAATGAAGCTAGATCACTTGTGGCTTCTACCTGTGCCTCTGCAGCCTGGGCCTCCTGGGGACAAGTCTGACTCCAGTTGTGTTGGAGAGGCCACATGCAGGCGCTCCAGGCCAGCTGAGCCCCATCTTCTTGTCTCCTCCCCAAGGCTGCAGACAGGCAGGTGAAGCCATCCTGGACAGTCCAGCCCAGCTGCCAGCTGAATACTGCAGAGCCACCTCCATCAACAGCACATGAAACAGAAGAACCCCCCAGACAAGACTTGCCTGAATTCATCACTCACGAATTGTGATATATAAAATGTTGGTTGTTTTAAGCTACTACATTTCTAGGAAGTAAGTTATACAGCAATAGGCAACAAGAATGGGGGAAGACTGACAGACAACAAACAAAGTAATTAGTATATCCAGCGGTGATAAGTGCTACAGAGGAAACGAAAGCAGGGGAGGGGAAAAGGGAATGTGTGTGTGTGTGACATTAGTGCGACAGAGGAGTGCTCCCTGGGGACATGACATCTGAGCAACACCCAAGGAGGTGGAAAAATGCACCCGAGACAGGAGATGCTCAGTTTCCCAGAGTCTGGGTTTCAGGCCACACCTCTGAACGTCAAACTACTACCCTGGAACTCCCCTCCTGGGCCCTGAGCCAGAAGGGAGTTACTGCTGCATGTTGCACCTATTTTTGAGCACAACAGGGGAAGATTGAGACCTCAGGAGGCAAGTTTGATCAGTTTCAGTGGTGGAGCATGCACAATAGAAAGGAGTTTGTCCTTGAATGACCTTCCACTGGAGGCACTGAGTACATTTTAGATATACTTGGTGTATCTGTTGGCATTTGACCACAGCACAGGGAAGGAAAGGAACAAACAGAGCATGTGTAAGGCTGGAATTACATAATTGGGAACCACCCCCTTAGTTAAATATTCATTGATAGCTTGAATATGTATAGATAGCCAATTATAAGAGGTGGAATCCAGGACAAAACGAGGCTGCTACTCACTCTCAAGTCAGCCCACACTTTACCTGTGAAGTGTGTATTCCTTACGTTTTACATTAAACTTGCTTTCACTTTCTACTCTGACTCTGCTCTTGAATTCTCTCCTGCAGCAGAGTCAAGAACCTGGTAGGGGACAGGGTAGACCCTCTCCTCCAGTAACATACCTACCTGGGAGAAGAGTTCCAGGCAGAGGAAACAGTCAGTGCAAAGATGCTGAGTCGGGGACATGTCTGGTTCATTCAGGAGCAGCCAGGGCCAGTGGGGCTGCGGGGAGGAAGCAGCAGCCTGGTCACCCGTGGCAACACCTCCCTCCTCGGCAGCAGTGCTGCACTGTGGGCCCATCGTCTCTGGGCTGGGTAACCACTACGAGCAGTAACCATCCCCTAACATCAGCATTCCCGTTCTATAGACTGCAGAACTGAGGTCCAGGAAATGATGAGCCCAAAGGTTCCCAGCTTAGGTGGGAGAACCAGGTGAGAAGCCATTCTACGACTCCATGGCCAGGGTCTTCAGCCCCCTCTCTCCTCTCTTCTCCTCTCCTTTCCTTTCCTTCTTGAATACCTCATCCCCCACCTCCCAACCCCCACTGCTCCCTAACTCCAGCACTCGCCTCTGAGGGCCTGTCCTGCCTCTGGCTTCTCAGCCTCTCCCATACCCTGCCTGCTGAAGAGCTGCCCCCAGATGAATCCTCCAGGGAGGTTCCTGAGGGTCCAACATGAGCTGCCCCCACACTCCACTCCTGCTCCTCCACCAAAACATAGGTTAGACCAGACCTTTAAGGTCATTTGATCCACTCAAGAGGTCAAAGATAGGGGGTGGCTTTGAGGTATAAGAAGTCAGATGCCATGGTCTGAATTTTTCTGTCTCCCCAAAATTCATACACTGAAACCTAATCTCTAATGCTATTGTATTAAGAGGAGGGGTCTTTAAAAGGTGATTAGGTCATGAGGCCTCTGTGATTAGTTCTCTTTTAAAAGAGATCCCAGAGAGATCCTTTCACCTTCTACCACGTGAGGCCACAGCAAGAAGACAGCCTCCATGAACCAGGAAGCTGGTCCTCACCAGACACCAACCAAATCTGCTGGCACATTGACCTTGGACTTCCCAGCCTCCAGAACTCTGAGCAAAAAATTTCCATTGTTTATAAGCCACCCAGTCTAAGGTATTTTGTTACAGCAGCTCAAATGGACTATAAGACATCAGAGAAAAGAACTCTGTAGACTGAGCACCTATCACAGTGGAGAGTATCCCTGGGAGGGAGCCCTTGCCATCGCTGCACTCAGTGGGCACTGACTGTGGGCCAGGCCATGCTGGGAGGTAGCGCTCACCACCGCTGCACTCAGTGGGCACTGACTGTGGGCCAGGCCATGCTGGGAGGTAGTGCTCACCGTCGCTGCACTCAGTGGGCACTGACTGTGGGCCAGGCCATGCTGGGAGGTAGCGCTCACTGTCGCTGCACTCAGTGGGCACTGACTGTGGGCCAGGCCATGCTGGGAGGTAGCGCTCACCATCGCTGCACTCAGTGAGCACTGACTGTGGGCCAGCCCATGCTGGCTGCTTTCTATTGTTGAGCCTCACCCCTCTGAAGTCAGTGCTGTTATGCCCCCATCTCACAGATGGGAAAACTGACACACGGAGACTAAATACCCTGCCTAGGGTCCTCCAGCAAGAAGGCAGAGGTGGGCACCATGGGCCATACTTCACAGCTGAGAGCCCTGAGGCAGTTTCCTCAATTCAAAAACCATTTTTAACCCCAAATGGAGGCTTTCCAGGAATGTTGGGACTTCTGTCACCACTGCAGACATCAGAGGAAGAGACAATAGAAGACTTTCTTAGAACACTTCAAATCATACCATGGAAGGGACCTCCTCCTCCTTCACAAGCGGAGCTGGATCAGCCCACAGGGAGTCCAGTGTCAGGAGCCAGAACAACAAAGCAGGATACAAACTTGCAGGACCATGTGTTTGACGTTATGGAAGACGGGTGGTAGGGTATGGGTCCTCTGTGAGCCTACTTTCAACACAGGGGGAAAAGGCTTGCATGGGATGTCTCCGAGGGTCTCAGACCCCCGCCAGCCCGCAGGGCAGCACCACACAAGCTGCCTCCCCTGGGCACTATATGCACTGTTCCCGGGGCTCAAGGGACTGAGATGGGAAGATCTGGTTGCCCTAGGGGTGCAGAGGGCAGTGGAAGGAGAATAAGGGCAGGTGGAGAAGTGCAAGAATTTAGGGCCCACTTGGACCACTGGACGCAATGGTCACTGTGACAAGTCCTGGGCAGAGCCGTACTCCAAGCCACTGTAGACCGTCACGTTCAAATCTCTGGGGGTCAGGTCTGTAAACTTGCATTTTAACTCAATTCTCTCATGATTGTCAGACATTCTGAGGTTTGAAAATCAATGGTTTAGAGATCAAGCCCACTCCCTTTATTTTCAGATGGGGAAACTAAGGCACAGAGGCTGAGCCCCTTCTCCAAGGTCACATGGCCAGTTTCTGGCAGAGCTCAACTAGAAGTCAGGTGCTCTGACCCTGAAGGGTCCAGGCCTCTGTATCTTCTCCTCCTTCCACCCCGAAGGGCCAGACTACAAAGGGCTTGGGGCCACTTGAGACTCCCCAAGCATTGAGGTCATCTGCAGTCTACTTTCCTGCCATTTCTCCAGCTCACTGCCCTCCAAGCAAACACAGGATGGAGCTTTTAGGCCACAGATTTAAATGCTTGTATTTCTCTTTGGTTTCCCTTAAATCAATTTTGATTTTAGGTTGGCAGAAATATTAGCTGGTCACTTCTGAGTGTTCTCCATCATTCCAGTGTTTTCTCGGCCAAGTCAGGGTTTTCCTGGTCCCTCCCCCGCAGGGGTTGATCTAACACGATGATAATGGTGATGGTTGTGGGGTGGTATATAGCTAAAGGCCAGCCATCCTCTGCTGGGCCCTTTCCCTACCGTGAGTCCTCTGCTAGGCCGCCAACCTGCAGTCTCAGTGTAATCTCAAGGTAATGTCAGCTCTACTGAGGCCCTCAGGGGCTGAGGAATGCCAAAGATTGCCCGGTCCTGTCTGATTAGACTTTGCACCCAGCCACCTCTACTGCTCTGCTCCCACAGCCCAGTGCTGCCATGAATGCTATGTGGCTATAGGTGGGAGAAGGGTGCAGCTCCCCACGCCCATCTGAGGGGCCCAGCTGCCTTTGGTGCAGAGCTGGTTAGAGAGGTGGGGCAAAGGGTCTCTCCTCCTCTGAGAACCAACACCAGCAGGCCATTCAATTGCCTCTCAATGCCTCTCTCTCTCTGTCTGTCTCATGATTTTCTGCTCTGCATCCAGGACTCCTTCCCTCCCTCCCTTCTGTCTAGAGAGTCCCCATTTCCTCTTAAGTGGAGATCAAAGCAGCTAGCAAGCATCCCCTCCAAACTTAACTGTTTATGGCTTTTGAGGCTCAAAAGCCAAGCACTATCCCTGTCACTCACCAGCTCTGCAGCCATGATCCCCACAGCCATGGGCTGGCTGCCCAGAGCAAGATGGCAAGCACGGGCAAAAGGAGAAGCAGGGAACACCTGTGCACCCAGGCTGTGCAAAATCAGCCTGCCTCCCGCCTCCGAGATGCTCCCAACACGCGCTGGCCTCTTGTAGGAGCTCTTCACTCCTTTATGCCTGTTCAAATCTCCTGGGGCCAGACCAGGGGCTGCCTCCTCGGGGAGCTCTCGATTGCTCTAAGGAACCTCTCCAGAGTGCCTGAAGTCCTGGTTTTCTCAACATGCGCGACTCTGAAGTCTGCTCACCTTGTTATTTTATCCATTACCTTGTCAGTCTGCCATTCCCCACATATCTTTTTTTCCATTACGGTCCGTCAGGGTGTCCAAGGTGTGTGTGTGTGTGTGTGTGTGTGTGTGTGTGTGTGTGTGTGTGCGCGCGCATCGGTCCGTCAGGGTGTCCAAGGTGTGTGTGTGTGTGTGTGTGTGTGTGTGTGTGTGTGTGTGCGCGCGCGCGCATGCACATGAGCTCATGTCTTATCTGCCCCACTAGATGCAAACTCAATGCTTTCTTTCTGCTCCAGTGCCCAGCACAGCACTGTCATTGTTGGTTGGGGTATGATGGAAGCACCCAGCCTGGACATCAGGCCAGGCCTGGGGCTCCAACCTTGATTCACTGTGCAATTCTGGGGGAGTTAGTCTAGCCTCTAGCATTTCTAGCCTCTTGTCTGCAAAATTAGGAAGGTAGGCCCTATATTCTGAAAGATCCCTCCTGGGTACACATTTCATCTAACCATAGCACTAGCACTGTGACTCATCCCAAATCCCCATTCCCCCAGCTCCTGGCTGGGTGCTGGGCTATTGAGAATTCAATAAATATTTAGCTGATTGATGTAAGCAAAGCATAAAAGTCACTGAAAGGGACGTTAAGCTTTCAAGAAACACTGGAACCGTCCACAGTATCTCTCTCTCATGAATTCTCTCAGAGGGCAGAAAGCATAAATAAAGTAGGCAGCCAATTTTTTTTTTCTCTTTAAAGTCAAAGACCCATAAATCATGCATGTGCAAATTCATTTCATAATTAACATCACTGGGTATATGTCTGTGAAAGTTGTGCTTCAGCTGGGTGAGATGTTCTGCTAATTAAAGGCTTATTTTGTGATGGGAATCATTTTGTGGAAGCTACTTCACTCTCACTAGTTTAGACTTTTTTTTTTTAATGACCCATAGGCTCTGCAAAGTAAGCCAACTGATGGCACTGAGCAGCTCATGGCTTATTAGATAGTAACACTGCGTGTACTCCAGAGCCCCCATTTTCAGACACAGCCAGTGGCAAGTGTGTTCTCAGAGTCACAAAAAAAAAAAAAAAAAAAAAAAAAAAATGTGCAGAGCAGGAAGGGAGCCAGCAGCAGTTTTTGATAACTGAGGCCTGGAGAGGGAGAGGGACCTGCCCAGGGCCTCCCAGCAGACTGGCAGGACCCAGTTTGGCAAGAACCCCACTTCTTGACAATCCCTAATCCTTTGTCCTCTCTCTCTGCCCCCCACCCACACCCCACACCTGCCCACATGCCCCTGGCTGTCTTGGGAGCTCTAGATTGGGCTGCTGGGCTTGCCTCGCAGTGAGGGAGTGCTCAGTAGGTAGGCCTGCTCACCGCTCTGCTAAGCACCCCCTGGAAGCAAGAAAATTGGAAAGAGACAGCTGGGATGGAGTCTTAACTATTTTAATAATGTTCGGTACCATGGCTGTTGCTGGGAGATTAGCAGAGAAATGTAACGGTGTGTAATTTTTCCTAAGAATTCCATTAACAAAATCAAATGGGCAGATGGAGGCGGGAGTGGGGGGATGGAGAGCTTTCTGGAAGCTTCATTGGGAGGGGGTTTCTAGGCTCAGAACCTCGGCATAAGCTCTTGTGTGTGATCTCTAGGCTCCCATGGGCCTTCTCTCATCTTCCCAGATCTTGCCTGACATCCATGTGGGGTAGGCAAGGCAGGGTAAAGACAGCAGAGAGACCTGAGTTCAAATCTCTATCCTGTCTCTTTCTCACTGTGCAGCCTGAGACAAGTGGCTGAGTGTTTGCTTCCTTGCCTGCAGCTAGGGTTAACCATGCAGGGCTACTCTGAAGATCAGAGATGCAAAGTGTCAAGTGCAGCACCTGATGCAGAGTGGCCCTGGATAAATTGCCCATCCTTGGTCAACTCTTCAAACGCCCACTCTCTGACCCACCCAGACCTGTAATATTCACTTCTCGTGTCTCAGTTTCTATATCTGGAGCATCCTCTCTGCATGCTGGGCCAGACCGAATGCCAAGGGCAATGCAGGAGAAGGGAAGACTTGGTGCCCTCCCTCCAGGTGCTTACAGGGAGTTGAGGAGGACAGATGTTGATGTCCACTCCTCTCCAGCCAGGCAGCAGATCTAAGATGCTACAGAATATGCTCCCAGCCAGTATCACACTGATCTATCTCCAAAACCCTGGGAGAAAGGGGCTATTGTGCCCACTTTACAGATGAGGAAACTGAGGCTCGGATAGGTGGTCATTTGCCGTAGGCCACACAGCTAGTCAGTAGCAGAGTTTAAAATAGAGCCCAGGTGTCCAGATTCTTACTCTAATACCCCTTTCCTGTGTCCATCCCCTCTGTGTCTCTTATTAATTTCTAATGAGGGGCTATTGTGCCCACTTTACAGATGAGGAAACTGAGGCTCGGATAGGTGGTCATTTGCCTTAGGCCACACAGCTAGTCAGTAGCAGAGTTTAAAATAGAGCCCAGGTGTCCAGATTCTTACTCTAATACCCCTTTCCTGTGTCCATCCCATCTGTGTCTCTTATTAATTTCTAATGTTCTATTTGGTTTTGTCTTGCACTGTCAATTAGACTATAAGCTCCTCGAGGGCAGATGTTTATTGCACCTTCTCTTTGTCTTCCATGAAGATAGGACACACACAGTAGGTGCTCAATTAAGACGCAGAATCAAATGGACAGAGACCCTTCGAGACACTATTTCCCGAATAAATCTAGACTTTCTTGGAGTCATCCTTTTTCCTCATCCTCCGGTCTTCACACACACACACACAGCTTGCGATATCTAATAACAACCAGTTTAAAAACATACTAAAAGCAGAAAATTTATGTAGCATGACCCAAATTGAATTATACATTACAGCACTATAATTGATTTTTTAGAAGAGAGATTAAATTTATTTTATGCCTCACTAACTAACAGCTAGATTTACCTAATTGCTTGGAGTGCAGAGTTAGTATGATTCATTAAACTCCATACATGCTTGGGTACACTGCGCACTGAGTAAAGCTTCCCTGCTCGCAGCAATTAACGAGGAGAAACCCGAGGCCGCACCAGTAATTGATGAGAACAATGCAGCCTGAAGTTTGCTGTGGGTGTTTTATTAAGTTCTTTGAACAAAATGCAGATACTGCGCATTCTGGTAAAGCAGCTCCAACAAATCAAAGACAACTAATATTCTGTCTCTCTCTCTCTGCATTGATGGGGAGGGGGAGAAGGAAAGGAAAGGGGGAAAGGCAAAATGTAAGCCTTATCTTGGTTTCATTACATCAATCATAACAGTTCTTTAAAAAATCTCACCAGCATCTGACAGCATGCAGGCAAAGGCAGCCAGCCTAACAAAGAGTGAGTTTGGGAGGAATCAGGGAGCATTTGGTAATTATATACACATTATCAAAAAGGTAGCAATTTAGGAAAACTGAAAAAAATATGCTAATTTTTGATAGCAAAAGAAAATTAGAACCTTCCAAACCATTGATTTATTAATTATTACCAATAATAGAGAGCATTTCTGAGTGGCATGCAGTCAAATAACAGGGTGACTCCCTTTACTGGTGCCCGTGCCTGTCTGGACATGGACATGTTTGCGGGTTCCGTAGGCGTCCTACACACAACTTTGCCTCTTCATTCAAAGGTGCGCTTGGATTTTTCACACCTGCTCCCAGGACCAGTGAGATAGATGTTTTGACTGGTCTACAAAATAGGTTACATTGCTCTGTCTGTATCACACTTGAAGTGTAGTCTTTGCAGTTATAGAAACAGAGAAAAAAAACACTCTCACATTTCGTAACCAAATCCCTAGGGCTCCCATGCCTACATTTTGGGGTTGGAGCAATTTGCATTGCCCTGAGAGAGGCATTTAAGAATATAAAATCGTCAGCCACAACTTGCATACTCCAGGAGGCTAGATACACTGGGCATCGACCATGCTACTGTGATGCACGCCTTCCCTTTGTCTGGCATTCTCCCAGGATGCACACGTGGGCACCTTGTAGCCCTGCTGAGGCTGATTGGGCCAGGGATGCAAACGTGACCTCTGCTGGACCAATCACATTCTCTCTTCTGGGGATTTGAAACTGAAATGAAAGGCACAGAGACTGGTGGCTATTTGGAGTCAAGGTCATATGGGGCAGCATTCCAGAGAGATGTTCCACCAGCTCCCTCCTCTGAGGTCACCAAGGATACTTGGGCCCAGAGTTCTGCTCTTCCTTCAAATCTGTAGATGCCCCAGGAAGCTTCCACCAAATCCTCCTTTTGTCTTAAGTCACCCTGAGTCAGTTTCTGTTCTTTGCACCCAAAAAGCACTAACTGATACCCAAGGCCAAGGAAACATAGCACAAGGCAGTATGACGGCAGGTCCCTCAGGTGCTGCTGATTGACCATCCCCACCGGAGGACTCAAGAATTCAGACATGTCTGCAGCTGGCCAGGCCCTTACAAGGCCTCTACTTATAGGTTTGGAAACTGAGTGCCCAGGGGTGGCCTCCCTGAGAGGCCACGGGCATGCCACAATGGCCCTGCTCCATGCAGAGCAGTGACAGCACTATCTGGTATCACACTCTGCTCCTGTCAGTGTCAGGGCGTGCTGCTGCCCACAACCCCATTTTCAAAAACCACTGCTCTTGTCCAGCCTATCATTTCACAGACAGAAAGGGGTTTTAAGTGACTTGTTCAAGGCCACAGAGCTGAATTGATGCAAAAGTAAGACCTAAACCCAGCTTTATAGACCTTGGCAAACTTTCCTTTATCGTTTCCATCACTTCATGATGCACTCCACCAACTCCCAGTGTGTTCCCCACAGGGACTCACCCCAGGGTCACTCACACGTGCTCTTGTACTTCTGCCCTCTCACAGGATGTGTGTATAAGCAGGTGGGAAGGAGGTTGATTTTCCTCATCTTTTCTTTTAAAGGGCAGGACACTTGGGGATGCCCCCAGTGCTCACAGCACACCCTAGTGCCAGGGGCTCGGGAATGGCCAAGTTCCTACAAGGAATGATCCCTGGGAAAGCCTTAGTTCCCTTAACAAAGGGTTTTCCTCATACTAAAGGCAGGAACTTGGTGTGCGAAGGTCCCTGGCCTTGCCCTATCCCCTCTTGTCATTTAGGCCCAGACCCCAGAAGAGCCCAGGCTGAAGGCAGCAAGCACAGGCAAGGCCATGGTCCACAGGGGCCCCTGCCTCTGCTGCCACAGGACTCTCGGTCACACCAGGGTCTGTGCAGGGTGGCCTGACAACCTCATTTGACAGATGGGGAAACTGAGGCTCAGAAAGGCCAAGTCATTGCCCAGAGCCAGAGACCTACAGAGTCCAGCAGCAGAATTTGAATCTGGGTCCACATGGCTCAAACAAAACTCAGTGCTCTCCTCTAGGACAACCCACAGAATCCATGCATAGGTTCCCTGAAAGTTGATGTTTTGGGAGTCTGGCTCAGTCAGTGCCGTGACACAGGTTGTTGTGAAGCATCTCGGGTCTGAGCCCTATGTCTGAGGACGACAGGAGGTTTGACCTGGGTCCTGCCCTCCTGGAGCCTCTAGTCTAAGAGGGAAACAAGCTTAATGCCCCAGGGGTCCTTCTAGCCCTGCATCCACCCTGCAAACCACCCTTCCCCAGCAAGTCCTAAAGGACCACCAGCCCCTTCTGGCCCAGGAAAAGAGGCCTTAGTCCCTGGAAACATGTGTAAGGGGGGCTCCCGATGGAAGAGACCTCTCCCTTAAGTCAGATTCACCCTTCTATTCAGTATGCACTTATAGATCCTGAAGTCTGTGGCCTGTGCTGGGCAGCCACTGGGGTGCACAGACACAGCTCCTGTCCCTGACAAGGCTCACAGTCCAGGGGCCTCCAACTGCTCAGTAGGGGTCTTACAGTCCAGAGCCATGGAGTGGACAAAGCAGTACATGAAACACCCTGAGTTGGGGACTGGAGATCCAGCCTGGTGCCCTCTTTTCCATTGTCTCTGGGCATATCACTTTCCCTTTCCAGACCTCGGTTTCCACATGTGCAAACAGAAAGGTAGAGAAAGGTAAGAGTCATGTCTAGCTCAAAAGCAGCTAAGATGTGCAGACTTCCTCCCTGGGCAACTGAGAGCCACTGACAGTTTTTGAGAGGAGAGATACCTTCACCTCCCCACCCTCAGTGGGAGGGCCAGCCTTGGCCTCCCTATTTGGTCATGTGGCTACTAAAGCCACGCCACTTCCTCTTTTCTGCCTCCCTCCTTCCCAGTTGACCTACGTCTAGGACTAAGGATGAAGATCGTTGGTCCGCATCAGGGCAGCGGGAAGGCCGAACAGCATGTTCCGGAACCAGGCCTCCCTATTTGGTCATGTGGCTACTAAAGCCACGCCACTTCCTCTTTTCTGCCTCCCTCTTTCCCAGTTGACCTACGTCTAGGACTAAGGATGAAGATCGTTGGTCCGCATCAGGGCAGCGGGAAGGCCGAACAGCATGTTCCGGAACCACTTTAGCATCAGGTACACACAAACAGAGCTAATTGTTTCTTGGCCTCCCAGCCTGACCCTCCACCTCAGCCCCTTGATAAAGGAGTGTGTTTGCATCTCCCAAGGCTCAGCCCTTCACAGCTGGGAGCCCAGCTGAGTCCACAACCCTCTGCCAGCAGCTACCCCATCTCTGTCCCTGTCTGATGTAGGCAGAAAGCACCATTTCAACAAAACCTCTTGGTGGGAGGTCGGGAGTGCTCTTTGGGGTCTCTCTGGTCTCGGTGTGACACGCTGCCCCACATCACAGCTCCGTGATGCCCAAATTGCACCCACACTGGCCACAAAGACAACCAGCTGGATCATATGGCTGGTGTGGAATGCTCTGAGCTGCCATCTTCTCCTTTAAGTGTGGGTATAATGAGGTTAAAAATGATTATTAATGAAGATTGAATGGTACACATATTTCATAATGTCTAAATTATTAGCTATTTCTAGCCTTCATAGTCTTTTTTTCCTCCATAACCCTCACGCTCACCCCAGAGGGGTTCTAGAAAGGTGGTCAAACATACCCACTGCTTAGTAACAGGGGCCTGGCTGGGAGGGTCAGTTCTCTGCACAGCCCAGACCCTTAGCCATAGAAATACGAAGCTCACCTTCTGCCCTCACTACCCACCTCTCCTCGGGGAAACACAGCACTTTCGTCAGCCAGGGGCTCAGCATGTGCAGTCACTGTTTCAGTGACAGAAAACAGATTTTTGCTTGCCCTTCCTGAGAGCCA
>NW_007734398.1:35884-43201 GCF_000696425.1 Galeopterus variegatus | reverse complement strand
TAGTAACAGGGGCCTGGCTGGGAGGGTCAGTTCTCTGCACAGCCCAGACCCTTAGCCATAGGAATATGAAGCTCACCTTCTGCCCTCACTACCCACCTCTCCTCGGGGAAACACAGCACTTTCGTCAGCCAGGGGCTCATCATGTGCAGTCACTGTTTCAGTGACAGAAAACAGATTTTTGCTTGCCCTTCCTGAGAGCCAGCAGAATTGTACATTTCAATATAACTGATCCAATTCTTAGTTAGGGTGATATCCTCCAAGTCAAACTACGGCTCCCTCAATCTTCTTTAGAAAATGGAGGGGTTTCCTTCTCCATGCCCCGGTCCTCCGGGGGCTGCCAGCCCAGCCAGTAGTTGCTTTAGTCCATTCCCATGGAAGCCTGAGGCTCACGGTGCAAAGAAAACACAAGCAAACCATCCCAGAAAAACTGTAGGTAATAGAAACTAATATTTAGTCTTTTGAGCAGAAGGAACATTCTAGAAGTTCCTCAGTTCTTGCCTGGTATGAACATTAGCTGTGATCCAGACTAAAACATCAGAGAAGCAAGCAGACAGGAAGAGACAGAGTGCACGGATAACATAGCGACAACTTTCATCTGTGTAGTTCCTAGGACAACCGGGCCTTCCATTTCATCCCCAGAGCAACCCGTGCAGCAGGTGAGACACCTCTTCCAAGGCCACCTCCACAGGCCAGTGGCCCAGCAGTTCTGTCGTTGACTTCCATGTGCTTCCCCTGCAGTGATGCTGCATTCAGGCAGAGCGGGGACAAACATGGCATGCAGCAGGGACCTCAAAGGCTGTATGATTGCCTCCGGGTTTCAATGAGAAATCACCCGAACATCAGGGCTTTTGTGCTAGTGCACACCTGGGAAGCCACACTGAATGGGAAGCTTTTCTATGTGAAATCAAACCATGGCTCCCTGCGCATTTACTTCGCCAGCACAAGGATGCGTCGGCGGCGAAAACAAACCTGAATCACTGGTGAATGGGGGAAATTTAAGGCATAAATTCCATGTTTCCTGCTCATGGTCTTGGCATAATTGAAATCCATTTGCTGTCAAACAGGAGATAGCTAAGAGTTGAAGCAATGTTTAAAGGAAGTCTCAGGAATCTCTCTCTATTTTGTCCTTCAATCCTCAGTGGAGCCATGGCAAGAAAGATGTCTAAATTGGCTCTATTTATATCTTTCTAAAGGCAGTTTCTGCATTAGGAAGCTCCGGTAAGTAATGGTTTAGGGAGAAACGTGGAGCTCTTTGATGACTGCAGAGAAACTTGGGGGCATCTTTTGATAGGAAAAGTGGGGAGATGGCAGAACTGAGTAGTTATCAAAAGGGGCTCTACTGACCTTTTACCAGCTAGTGAATGCACTTAATAGGAATGGCGTTGGGTGTCAATGCAACATAATGACAATTTAATCTATTTGGCGATATTTCTGTGGCTTTTGAGGAGGAAAGAAAGAGGGACCTGCGTGAGCAGTTAATCACCCTGTCTTTAGCCAAACGTCATTTAAAAATTCATCATGTTCTCTAAACTGTGCCAAGGGATGGTGTCATGTGCTTTGATGAGTCACCCGTAACCAAATCTAAAACAAGCAGGAGACCCAGTCTTTCTTCCTCTTATTTTGACTCTGAATTTCTGGTTATTCGTGATTCAGAGTGATGGTAGGGCCTGATCACATAATAATGGCCACAGCTAGTCTGTGGGTGCTTATTCCATGCCTGGCCCCATTCTGAGTGCTCTTTGGACACAGAGATGTGTAGCTCCACCTCATAGTTGGGGAAACGGAGGTCCAGAGGGATTAGGAGACATTAGAGGCAAAGTGGGGTTCTAAACCCTCTCCTGCTTGGTTGGATCCACGGTCCATTCTCTTTACCCACAAGCTCAGATCGCAGACCCCAGAGCAGACCAGGTAGGCTACCTGCCCCTCTTCCTGAGAATGTGCGGCCCTGTTTTGTTAGCTGTGCTCAGGGCATGCCTGGGAGGCTGCTGAAGAAAAGCCACTAGCTGTACAACTTCATTTATATCACCATATAATCCTCTCAACCTCAGGGTAGAAGCTCAGTGAAGACCCATTCTGCAGGTGGCAAAACTGAAATCCAGAGATGTTAGAGAATAGTTAACCTCTCGGTTGAATGACTGCATGAAGAAAACAGTTCACATACACATTAGTATTAGTGTATTAGTGCTAGATTCAATCATCGCTATAGAACCCAACACATTTGTTCTTTCCCTTCCATCCTGCAGACTCTTAAGAAAAAACAACTATTTTTATTATCGACTTTTGACAGATGGTGAAATGGAAGCCCAGCAGGTAGAGAGGCCCATTCTAGGGTTCTGAGGTAACATGAAGCTTTCTAAGTAGATGAGATACAAATTGGCAATGGTTGACCACAGGTGTAATCACATACATACAAACACACATGCCCCTCCAGGAATTAATGTTCTAGGGTTCTGAGGTAACATGAAGCTTTCTAAGTAGATGAGATACAAATTGTCAATGGTTGACCACAGGTGTAATCACATACATACAAACACACATGCCCCTCCAGGAATTAATGATGTAACTTTAAACAGAACACATAGTGTTGGAGAAGGGTGGGTGT
Source organism: Galeopterus variegatus (assembly GCF_000696425.1). Lineage (NCBI taxonomy): Eukaryota > Metazoa > Chordata > Mammalia > Dermoptera > Cynocephalidae > Galeopterus > Galeopterus variegatus. The sequence continues at coordinate 40,599 of NW_007734398.1, read as the reverse complement.
TTTCTTCTTTTTTCCTTACTCCTTCCTTCCTTCTTTCTATGGTCCGAATGTCCATGTCCCGCCCCCCACCCCCATTCGTATGTTGAAATCCTAACCCCCAAGGTGATGATATTAGTGGGTGGGGCATTTGGAGGTGACTATGAGAGTGGAACCCTCATGAATGGAAGTACAGCCTTGTTAGAGGGACCCCAGAGGGACCCTCACCTCCATGTGAGGACACAGCAAGAAGGCACCACCTGTGAGCCAAAAGCAGGCCCTCTCCAGACACCGAATCCATCTTGACCTTGGACTTCCAGCCTCCAGAACTGTGAGAAATAAATTTCTGTTGTTTATAAGGCACCTTGTTTATGGTATTTTGTTATAGCAGCTCAAATGGACCAAGAGACAAACAACCTTCCTTCGTTCCTTCCTTTCCTTGTTTCTCTCTGTCTTGAGAAAGCTGAGGCTCATAGACAATAAATAGCTCACTCCTCAGGGTTTGTGCTGGGATTTGCACCCAGGTTGGCTTGTCCTGACCTGTAATGCGATTCCCCGGGCTGGATTCCTGCATCTGTTTGTCCTTTGCTCTGTGCTCCCGCCTGCTTTTCCATCCCTCCAGTAGCTCCTCAGCTCTCTCATAATTGGCATTCTCAGCCCTCGTTGGCCAACCCGACCTCACTCTCTCAAAGGCAGAGCCTAGCTTTCTACCCAGAAGATACTCTCCAAACGGAATTTCAAATTGATTTAAAAACCAGATTCCCCACATGGAACCAATAGTGTTACATGCTGTCTGGTTCCACTCATGAGCTAAGTGTTACTTCAGATTTGTGCTCCAGTCCCAGTCTGGTTTTACTGAGGACACTCTTGAGCTGAGGAATTTCAAAAAGAAGCCAGCAATGCAGCCAGGGACCCCTTGAACCTGTCTCTTGGCGCCTTCCTCTAGCCTGCACTCAGAGGGAACACTTCCTGTATAGGCTACAGGCTGTGAAGGGAGGCCGGGAGGGGCAGTCTGAGGCAGAGGGAGAGAGACCAGCACACGCACTCCTGCCCTTGGCTGAGGAGGAGACATGCAAAAGCCCAATGGTCTCCATGAGGTGTCACCTCCCTCAGGCCTGGAAGGAGCCCAGCACCAGGGCTGTGGCCACGTGCACACTGCACCAGTGCGTCCACCCTGCCCTGGACATTGCATGTCAGCCTCCACCATGACCCTGCCACATCAACCTTTGCAAAGGTTGAAGGTGGCAAGAGGGGAGGCCATCTCCATCTTTTTCTGAATGGAAGCATCAACTCCAAAAGCAAAAGAGTCAACAGGCCTCTCCCATGAGAAGAGTAAAAATACACATATCAGGAAATTAAATTAAGCCACGTGATGAGAGGTCTTGGAGAGGTGTGGTGCTCTCTGTCCTTCAAAACATCTGCTTGTTCTAGTGGGTGGAAAATAAGCAGGTGTTGACAGAGGCACCCCAGACAGCACTTCACAGCTGCACTGCAGTCCCCCCTACCCTCCCAGCAGAGGAGATTTCTGGGTGAGGAGGCGGGTTGACAGACACTGAGACCTGGCTCAGGCTACCTCCTGTTTCCTTCCGTCCCACAGCTTGGAAGGTAGATGCCTGAGGGCTCATCTCTCACGGCCTGTGTAGAATTGGGGGCTTTGGCTTTGTTTCCCAACTCTCCCTCCTCCAGTCCCTACAAAATTCCTAAAAATGGAAAATCCTTCCCTAGTGACCACTCCCAGCCCCTCTGCCACCCAGGCCCCTCCCAGAGTAAGCCCGGTCCCACCTTCCAGAATTGGTCCTCAGGCCTCTGTTTGAGGAGACTCTCTGCTCCTCCAATCCCGCCCCTCCCTCAAGACTCAGTGGGCTCCTGCCCCTCTCTACCAGGTGGCCCCCAGCTGCTTCAGGCCTCCCTGCCCCCATGCCCTCTGCTAAGCATGTCTCTCCAGAAACACTCCCAGGATCGTGGATCCGTGTGAGCTGCAGCTTCCTCACAAGACCATAGACCCCTGAAGGAAGGACCCAAATCCATACTGTTGCATGTTCTCAGTGCCTGGTCAAGACTCTGTCAGTTGAGGGGGTCTGGGTTTATTTCGCCTGCCTAAAACAGTCGCAGTAACTCTCTTGGCATTATGTTCAAGTTACCTAAACATTTTCAGAATTATACTCTTCCATAACCTATGTCACGACCCTCTCGTATTATGTTTCCCATTGTATAGATGAGGAAACTAAGACCTGGCTCAAGGTGCCAGTGAGCTAGTGAGAGATCTGGGCCTTGCCCCCAGGCCTCTGGTGCATGTCAGCGCTGTCTGCCTCAGTGGCTCCAGCCCCCTTGCACATGCCCTGGCTGGTATTCACCACTCCTCCATAGCCCACTCCAGAGGCATGGGGGCTCTGTCAAAGGAGCAAAGGCAGGGGCAGTTATGAGTGGGTCTCCAGGATGGGGAGCCAGAGGCCCAGAAAACTGCCTCCTGGCCTGACACCTGGCTCAAGCAGCTAGTCATGGAGGATGTGCCTGCATCCCGCTTGGTCCCCTGCCAAGCTCCGACCCTTCTGGGTTCTTGCTGAGGACTAACATTTTCAGAAGAAATTGTCCAGACTCCTGCAATAGCAACAGAGCCCTCTGACTTCTACACTTCCACACGCCCACGTGGACTTGTGGGGCTCCCAGCACCCCAGCCTTGGGCCACGCCACGGGTAACGAGGGACTCTCGCTCTGGAGGCCTGGGTTTCCACAGAGCTGGCCAGGCTGCCTGGGGCCTCGAAGTGCAGAGGAAGAACATGGAGTGTGGAGACCCTCCCGGACACAGATAGAGCACCTGCTGTGTGCCAGAAACGGTGTTGGGTCTGGGGATATAGCAGGGGAAAGACATTGAACTCTAGTGGAGAGTCCGCATCACAAGGAAGTTATAATTAAAAGAAGATGCACAAGGCTGCAGGAGAGTAGAGCAGGGGGAGCTGGCAGACTGGGGGTCCTGGAAGCAGCAGGAAGCAATGCCTGAGTGGAGAAGACCAGAGAGCTGACTATGCAAAGGCCTAGAGACCAGAGAGAGCATGGCATAGTGGGGGCTGAAAACAGTCCTGTATACTGGAGCATAGGACAGTGGGTTCAGATGTGGGGAGAGAGTAAACTGAGAGCTGAGGCCACACCAGGCAAAGCCAAGTTAAAACCAGGCTCCAGTAGTGACTCGTCCTCCGGCCTGAGCAAGCTCCTTTACCTCTTTGAGGGTCAGTTGGCTCAGCTCTGCGATTTAACAATAATTCCTATCTCACGGGCTTGGTGTGATGATTCAACATGACCACGTACTAAGTGCTCATATGGTGCTGGACACACAGCAGGGGCTGCCTTTTCTGCATCCTGTTCAGGGGCAGGCACAGGGTCCCACCCTGCAGGGTCAGTCTGGTCCAAGCTGGACCAGGAACCACGTGGGTGCAGCAGGAAAGCCTGAATTCATCCTACTGCCTAGAGTTGGGAGTGGGTCCTGGGTGCCCCTGAACCTCCCCAGCCACCCTCCCAATGCTGCCTGTGTCCGATTCATCTTTGGGCCTGGCATCCCCCAACTTTCTGACAACTCTGCAGTGCTCTCCCAAGACCCAGCCCTTCTTGGAGCCTGATGAGCTTCTCTGGGATCCTGTGTCTCCCCAGCCCTCACTTTCCCCTGGTATCCAGAATTGTTTTCATTGCCCTAAATGTTTATGAGAAAAAGAGGTAAAAATACAGGAAGTGAGCTAGGAGAAGGGGTCGATACAGCAACTGGCGGGGCTGTCTGGGTTCAGAGGTCGCTTAGCCTCTCCCCAGAGTGCCCCCCATCTCCATCCAAGGAGTGGGACACAGGGAATTCAGTGGTCTCAGAGGCCCCCATACTTTGCAGACAACAAAGGACATCATGGCATGGCCCCTGGGCTGTGACCAACATGGTCTTGGGGAGAGAGCAGTGCTGAAATCAAATTCTTACTCTCAAAGTTACCCACCAGCAGGTAAATTGAGATTTTGCTGCAAGACTCAGATGTCCTGCTTCTCAAGGTTTTTGAGGGTTTTTTGTAGCTCAATTTCTAGCACTGCCAACTCCCTATATCCTGAGCAGGGACTTCCTCCTTTGTCACTCCTCACATCCAGAACTTCAATTTTATATGCCTCTGATACTGTCACCTCTTGCCACCCTTAAAGCCACTGCTCCATCCCTGGCTTCCCCCTCCCTCCCTGGACTCTTGTGTGTCCTAGCAGGCCTCTTTTGCTCTGTCTCTACAACCTTGGCAGTGTCCTTCACAGGGAAGCCAGGGAGATGCCACAGTCTAATGAGAGAGCTGGGATTTTGAGAAATACCAGCCTAAGGTGGGAACTTTCAGGCTAATCCAGGGGACACAGAGTAGCTAGTTTGGGCTGGAGTATAGGACTGTGCAGGGTAAATTCATGGAGCCCACAGTTCAGAACCAAGCAGCAGAAGACCTTTGGGCCAGGCTATGGAGAGCTGTCTGGATTGTGCAGGCCATTGGCTGAGACCCTGCTTTCCAGAGACCTGGGCTTCCACAAGATGCCTAGGTCTGCAGGATGAGGGGCTGCAGCATTTAGGCCCCCACTCCCATGGCAAATGCTGCAGCTGCACTTCCGTCTGTCTTCCATGCTGCAGGCAGTGAGGGGGCAGGCCATGTGGAGATGACATGCTAGTAAAAAGCATGCTTCGAAGCTGTCAAAAAGAATCAGAGAGTTGTTAAAGGATTCTGAGCTGGGAGGGAGGCTGCCAT
>NW_007734398.1:34969-35859 GCF_000696425.1 Galeopterus variegatus | reverse complement strand
TACAGTTCAGAACCAAGCAGCAGAAGACCTTTGGGCCAGGCTATGGAGAGCTGTCTGGATTGTGCAAGCCATTGGCTGAGACCCTGCTTTCCAGAGACCTGGGCTTCCACAAGATGCCTAGGTCTGCAGGATGAGGGGCTGCAGCATTTAGGGCCCCACTCCCATGGCAAATGCTGCAGCTGCACTTCCGTCTGTCTTCCATGCTACAGGCAGTGAGGGGGCAGGCCATGTGGAGATGACATGCTAGTAAAAAGCATGCTTCAAAGCTGTCAAAAAGAATCAGAGAGTTGTTAAAGGATTCTGAGCTGGGAGGGAGGCTGCCATGGCCTGATTTGGAGGACAGGGTGAAAAGATGGATCAGAGAGATCAGGACATTGTCAGGAGCCTATTGTCACAGTTCACATAAGAGCTGACCCGGTTCCTAACCAGGCTGGGTCCGGAGTTGTAGAGAAGCAAAGCAGTGGAGGTGACACTATTTTGGAGGTAGAATAAAGAGCTGGCACTTGGCAACAGATGGGCTGCAGGCCTCCTCTCCCCTACTAAGTTACTTGAGGGGAACAACTGAGGTCTGTCTACCTTTCTGTCACTCATGGTGTCCACTACAGTCAGGGCCTTGCAAGGTGCAAGTGCTTTCTAGGTACGTGTTGGGTGAATGAACAAGGGCCAGGTTCTTCAACCCCAAAATATAAGTTCCATCGAAAGTGAAAAAGAGGGTCCTGACCCCCATTCAGAGGCCTCATGGGAATGTGGGTAATGGCCTAGACTCTGCAGGCAGAGGTTCAATCCTAACCCTTCTACCCACTAGCTGTGTAACCTTGGGCAGGTAACTAAACCTCAGGTTGGCTCAGTTTCCTCATCGGTCAGGTGGGAATAAGAGTACATATTTCATA
>NW_007734398.1:33904-34587 GCF_000696425.1 Galeopterus variegatus | reverse complement strand
AGTGTCTGGCAGCACAGGTATGCTGAGTACCTAACAAAGAGTAGGGATCCCAGGAAAGGGAATGAGAGTGAGATCACATGGTATTTGTCTCTCTGTGCCTGGCATACTTCACTTAACATGATGGTTTCCAGTTCCAGCCACATCGCTCCAAATGATAGGATGTCATTTCTTTTTATGACTGAATAGTATTCCACTGTGTACATATACCGCAGGGTTTTGGGGTTTGTTTGTTTTTTTGAACATTCATCCACTGATGGGCATTTAGGTTGATTCCATCTCTTGGCAATTGTGAACAGTGTTACGATGAACATGGCAGTGCAGGTGTGTTTTTGATATATTGATTTCATTTACTTTGGGTTTATATCTATTTTTAGTGGGATAGCTGGGTTACAAGGTCGATCTATTTTTAGTTCTCTGAGGAACATCCATACTGTTTTCCATAGTGGCTGCACCAATTTACATTCCCACTAACAATGTAGGAGGATTCCTTTCTCCACATCCTCACCAGCATTTGTTATTTTCTGTCTTGTTGATAATAGCCAGTCTAACTGGAGCGAGATGATATCTCATTGTAGTTTTATTTCACATTTCCCTAATGACTAGTGATTTTGAGCATTTTTTGTGTGCTTGTTGGCCATTTGTATGTCTTCTTTTGAGAAATGTCTGTTCAGGTCCTTTGCCCA
>NW_007734398.1:29754-33703 GCF_000696425.1 Galeopterus variegatus | reverse complement strand
GAGTTGATTTTTGTGTATGGTGGGAGTTAGAGGTCTGGTTTCAATTTCCACATGTGGATATTGAGTTTTCCCAAAATTGTTTAAGAGGCTATCCTTTCCCCACTGTATATTCTTGATACCTTTATCAAAAATCAGTTTGCTACAAGAGCACGGGTTTAATTCTGGGATTTCTATTCTTTTCCATTGGTCTACTTGTCTATTTTTAATGCCGGTACCACGCTGTTTTGGTTACTATAGCTTTGTAGTATATTTTGAAGTCAGGAAGTGTAATGCCTCCACTTTTGTTCTTTTTGTTCAAGGTTGCTTTTGCTACACGGGATCTTTCATGGTTTCATATAAGTTTATATGATTTCAATTTTTTAAAATTTGTTCAAACTTGTTTTGTGACCTAACATATAGTTTATTCTAGAGAATGTTTCATGTACAGATGAGAAGAACATATACTCTGCTTGAGTCAAATTGTACACATTGCTTTGGGTAATATGGATATTTTAGTGATGTTAATTCTTCCGACCCAAGAACATGGGATATATTTATTTGTGTCATCTTCAATTTTTTTCATCAATGTTTTATACTATCATTGTAGAGGTCTTTCACCTCCTCGGTTAGATTTACTCCTAGGTATTTCATTTTTTGGTAGCTATTGTGAATGGGATTGCCTTCTTGATTTCTTCTTCAGCTATGTCACTATACTGAGTTCATTTATTAGTTCTATTAGTTTTTTGGTAGAGTCTTTAGATCTTGTCATCTGCAAATATGGATAGTTTGACTTCCTCATTTCTGATTTGGATGCCCTTTTTTTGCTTTTTCTTGCCTTATTGCACTGGCTAGAACTCTATTCCAGTACTATGTGGAATAAGAATGGGGAAAGTGGGCATTCCTATCTTGTTGCAAATATTAGAGAAAAAGCCTCCAATTTTTGTCCATTCAGTATGATATTATCTGTGGGTTTGTTGTATATGGTCTTTATTGTGTTGAGGTACATTTCTTCTATATCAAATTTGTTGAGTCTTTTTATCATGAAGAGATGTTGGATTTTATCAAATGCTTTTTCTGCAGCTATTGACATGATCATGTGGGTTTTTTCCTTCATTTTGTTGATGTGATGTATCACATTTATTGACTTGCATGTGTTGAACCATCATGCATCCCTAGGATGAATCCCACTTGACCATGGTGTATGATCTTTTAAATGTCGGATTCTGCTTACTAGTATTTGATTGAGGTACTTCGCATCTGTGTTCATTAGAGATATTGGTCTGTAGTTTTCTTTTTTTGTTGTTGTTGTGTCTTTTTCCAGTTTTGGAATAAGGGTAATGTTGGTCTTGTAGAATGAGTTTGGAAGTATTCCCTCCTCTTCAATATTTTTTGGCAGAGTTTGAGAAGAATTGGTGTTACTTCTTTAAATGTTTGGTAGAATTTTACAGTGAAGCCATCTGGTCCTGGGGTTTTCTTTCTTGGGATACTTTTTGTTACTTCTTCAATCTCAATTACTTGCAATTGGTCTGTTTAGGTTTTCTAGTTCTTCATGATTCAACCTTGGTAAGTTGTATGTGTCCCAGAATTGATCCATTTCTTCTACATTTTCCAGTTTGTTCACAAGTAGTTGTTTGTAGTAATCTCTTATGATCATTTGTATTTTTGTGGTATCAATTGTTATGTTTCCTTTCTCATTTCTGATTTTATCTATTTGAGTCTTCTCTATTTTTTCTTCATTAGTCTAGCCAAAAGTTTATTTTTTGTTCATTTTTTTGAGAAAACAGCTCTTTGTTTCATCAATCTTTTGTGTTATTTTTTAAATCCTTAATTCATTTATTTCCACTCTGATCTTTGTTATTTTTCTCCTTCTACTGATTTTAGGTTTGGTTTGTTCGTTTTTCCAGATCCTTGAGGTGAAATGTTAGGTTATTTATTTGAAACCTTTCCTCTTTTTTGATGTAGGCATTTATTGCTATAAACTTCCCTCTTAGAACTACATTTACTGTATCCCATAGGTTCTGGTATGTTGTGTTTTCATTTTCACTTGTCTCCAGGAATTTTTAAATTTCCTTTTTAATTTCTTCTTTGACCCATTCATTGTTTAGGAGCATGTGGTTTAATTTACATGTATTTGTATGGTTTCTAGTGTCCCTTTTGTTGTTGATTTCTAGTTTTATTCCACTGTGGTCAGACAAGGTAGTTTATATGATTTCAATTTTTTAAAATTTGTTCAAACTTGTTTTGTGTCCTAACATATAGTTTATTCTAGAGAATGTTTCATGTACAGATGAGAAGAACATATACTCTGCAGCTGTTGAAAGAAATGTTCTATATATGTCTGTTAGGTCCAGTTGGCCTACTGTAAAGATTAATTCTGATGTTTCCTGGTTAATTTGCTGACTGGATGATCTGTCCTTTGCTGAAGGTGGGGTGTTAAAGTCCCTAACTATTACTGTGTTGGAGTCTCCCATTAGGTCTAATAGTAATTGCTTTATATAACTGTGTGAGATTAATTCTGATGTTTCCTGGTTAATTTGCTGTCTGGATGATCTGTCCTTTGCTGAAGGTGGGGTGTTAACTATTACTGTGTTGGAGTCTCCCATTAGGTCTAATAGTAATTGCTTTATATAACTGTGTGCTCTGGAATTGGGTGTTTATATATTTAGAATTGCTATATCCTCTTGTTGAATTGATCCGTTTATTATTTTGTAATGAACTTCCTTATCTTTTTAAAATTTTCCTTGGTTTCAAGTCTATTTTACCTGATCTAAGTATAGCTACTCTTGCTCTTTTTTGTTTCCATTTGCATGAAATATCTTTTTCCATTTCTTTACTTTCAGATGGTGTGTGTCTTTATAGATGAAGTGAGTTTCTTTTGGGCAGCATATTGTTGGTTCTACTTTTATAATCCATTGAGCCACTCTGTGTCTTTTAATTGGGGTATTTAATCTATTTACATTTAGAGTTATTTTTGATATATAGGGATTTGTTACTGCCATTTTGTTCCTTTTTTTTTCTGGTTGTTTTGTTGATCCTTTTTTTCTTTTTCTCAATCTTACTATCTTCCTTTGTGACTGAGTGGTTTTCTCTAGCAGTATATTTTGATTTTTCACTACTTTTAGTGTTCCTTATAAGTTTTTGTGTTATGCTTACAGAAAAATGTTATAGTTATAACATTATTTTAGACTAATAAAAACTTAACTTTGATACCTAAGAAAAACAAAAAAAATGAAAGCCAACTCTACACTTTGGTGTCACTCCCCCCAACTTTTTGACAATTTGTTGTTTCAAGTTGCATCTTTTAATATTGCCTATCTCTTACATGGTTGTTCTATAAGTTATTGTCTTGTTACATGTTTCCTTTAGTCTTCATATTAGGGGGGAAGGAGTTTATTCACCACCCTCATGACATTGGAGTATTCTGAGGTTGTCTGTGAACTTACTTTACTAATGAGTTATGCACCTTCAAATGTTTTCTTGCTGCTCCTTAGCATAGTCTTCTTTCAGATTGAAGAAATCCCTTTAACATTTCTTATAAGACAGGCCTAGTGTTGACGAATCCCCTTAGCTTTTGTTTGTCTAGGAAAGACTTTATTTCTCCTTCATATTTGAAGGTTAGTTTTGCTGGACAGAGAATTCTTGGCTGACAGTCTTTTTCCCACAGCACTCTGAATATACCATCCCATTCTCTTCTGGCTGGTAGGGATTCTACTGAGAAATCCACTGACAGACATATTGGGGCTCCATTGAATGTTGTGTTTCTCTTCTGTAGCTGCTTTCAGTATTCTCTCTTTGTCTTTGGTTTTTGATAATGTGATTATGATGTGCCTTGGGGTGTTCCTCCTTGGATTGAAATTGACTGGTGACCTCTGAACTTCCTGTACCAGGACGCTGTCGTCTTTCTCCATGCTTGGGAAATTTTCAGCCATTATTTTCTTGAATACGCTTTCTACATCTCTTGCTTTTTCCT
>NW_007734398.1:26995-29478 GCF_000696425.1 Galeopterus variegatus | reverse complement strand
TCCTTCATATTTGAAGGTTAGTTTTGCTGGATACAGAATTCTTGGCTGACAGTCTTTTTCCCACAGCACTCTGAATATATCATCCCATTCTCTTCTGGCTGGTAGGGATTCTACTGAGAAATCCACTGACAGACATATTGGGGCTCCATTGAATGTTGTGTTTCTCTTCTTTAGCTGCTTTCAGTATTCTCTCTTTATCTTTGGTTTTCGATGATGTGATTATGATGTGCCTTGGGGTGTTCCTCCTTGGACTGAATTTGACTGGTGACCTCTGAACTTCCTATACCAGGACGCTGTCGTCTTTCTCCATACTTGGGAAATTTTCAGCCATTATTTTCTTGAATACGCTTTCTACATCTCTTGCTTTTTCCTCTTCTTCAGGTATGCCAATTACACAGAGGTTATTTTGCTCAGTAGAGTCCCATGTTTGCTGTGTTTGTGTCTTTTTTTCTCATTCTTTTTTATTTTTCTCCTCTGATATGATAATTTCAAATGTTCTGTCTTCAAGCTCACTGATTCTTTCCTCTGTTTGATTAAGCCTGCTGTTGGAGCTTTCTACTGAGTTTTCAGTTCATGTAATGTACTCTTTATTTCTAGAATTTCTATTTGTTTGTTTTTTTTTAATTGATTCAATTCCTTTGTTGAGTTTCTCATTCTGCTCCTGGATTGTTTTCCGGGTATCATTTGATTTTTTATCTGTATTTTCTTGTGACTCCCTAAACATCCTTAAGAAGTGTATTCTGAATTCTCTGTCAGAAATTTCACAGATCTCCTGTTCCTCTGGGTCCATTGCTGGTGCTTGGTTTGTTTACTTTGATTGTGTCATATTTCTCTGTTCTTTCTTGATCTTTGTGTCTTTAAGTTGATTCCTGGGCATTTGTATTAGTCCATTTCTGTTGCTTATAGCAAAATAGTTGAAACTGGGTGATTTATGAAGAAAACAAAATTTATTGCTTACTGTTTCTCAGCCTGAGAAGTTTAAAGTCCATCTGGTGGTGGTGACAGTGACCCAGGAGTCTCACATTGCAAAATGGTGGAAGCAGAGAGAGCAGAGAGAAAGAGAGACTCTCCTTTTCTTTTAAAGCCCTCAAACCATGCTCCTGACCACAACTTTTAATCCATTCACTACTGCACGGTCCTACAATCCAATCACCTCTTCAAGGCTTCATCTTTCAATTACCATAATAGGATTTGCCACCCTCTCAACAGTCACAGTGGGGGCTAAGTCTGTAATACATAAAACTTATGGGATACAATTCAAACTTCAATGAGTTTTGGGGGGACATAATTCAATCCACTGTAGCATTTGAGGAGACTGCTACCTCTTCTAGGTTTTACAGGTGTTCTTTGGTGGTGTTAGACCTTTACTGGTTAATATCAGAGCTTTGTCTCTGGTCTATGGTCTTTGCTGTTAATTCTTTGGGGAGCATATTTTTGTTGACGAGATTTTAATTGTTGGCCTTTTAATCACTTCCGGGTCTTGTGAGGTCAGATACACCTGGGCTGTGTGGAAATTCTGGCCCAGGACTGAGCCTTTCCAGCAAACTTCATCCCCAGAAGTTCTGTCACCCAACAGTCTCCACTGAGTGGGCCTGTGCTGTTTGCAAGGCAGATCTGCTGCTCATTCTGTACCCCAGTGTTCTTCTGGTGGGCCAGCCTCCCTTCCTGCACTCCTAATGCTTCCCATGGGGTGGGCCATGCAGGGGTCCCTCATGATGACTTACCAGCCTCTGGGGGGTTCCTTTCTTCAGTTAACCCCTCACTCTCACGTGGGACCACAGGAACCCTGTCAGTGGTCTTGCTGGCCTGGGGGTTGGTATGGTGTGCTCTAAGACCTTCTCCCTTGCAGACTCCAGGCAACGTCACACCAAGGGGTCAGCTGAGATTTTTGCTGGCTCCTGCTCCAGGTGCTGCAGCTTCTTTCCACTTCTCACAGGGCCAGCCCTGAAGTGGCTGGGGCTTGACAAAGTCCAAGAGGTTTCTTCTTCCCTGTCAGCTGAGATTTTTGCTGGCTCCTGCTCCATGTGCTGCAGCTTCTTTCCACCTCTCACAGGGCCAGCCCTGAAGTGGCTGGGGCTTGACAAAGTCCAAGAGGTTTCTTCTTCCCTTGCCACAGCTTCTCTCACCTTCATAAACTCTGTGGATCTCTCCTGCTCTTTCCCTGAGCTCTAGTGATACTGAGTTGGCTGTCTTTGCTTTTCAATGGTAGTAAATTTGTCAGTTATTGGGGAGAGTGATGCTGGGGACCATTTATTTCACCATCTTGATGATGTCACCTCCAGTGGCAAACTTTTTAACCACTCTGATCTCAGTTTGCTTGCCTGTCAGAGGGGGGTTGACAATAATTATACCTGTTTCCAGAACTAATATTGAGTGGCTAGATGCAATGATGCAGCCATGCTCATGACTAAAATATAAGATATTTCCATATCAGCTGGTAACAGACAGCACTTTATCTCCTTGAGGGCCACCCAGGCCACTCC
>NW_007734398.1:18267-26504 GCF_000696425.1 Galeopterus variegatus | reverse complement strand
AGATTAAAAAGACTGCCGAAAATACTTTGAGAAATGACATCATTGTTACTGGAGTAAACATTCTTTTATTCATCCATTCATTCAATAAATATTTATTGCCTGCTTCCAGGTGTCAGTGCCTGGGGACCTAAAGACAAATAAGGCTGGGTCTCTGCCCTCATGAGACTCACACAATAGTGGGAAAAAATAATCAGAAAGTAAGGGGCTGTGTAACAGGATGCACAAGGCCCTGGGGACTCTGACATGGTGACAGCGATGAAGGACAAACTCAACTGATAGATGAAGGTGTGACACGTTTTTGTCCAGAAGTGGGCTCTCTACTTTATCCTCACCCTCCTTATGTGGGGTTGCCAGATTTAGCACATAAAAATATAAGATGTTCAGTTAAATGTGAACTTCAGATAAACAACCAATAAAATGTTTAGTGTACGTATGTCCCAAAATATTGTCTGGGACATGCTTACCCTAAAAAAAAGAAGAAAAAAAAAGTGGTGGTGGTTGTTTACCTGAAATTCACATTTAAGTGGTATTAGGTTTTATCTGGCTGCCCCATATGCAGGTTTGTTTCTTGGACAGAACGAGAAGAAAGGGACAGAAGAGAGAGGGAGATGAGAGTGGAGGGGCCCAGAAGGAGGTGGGCAGAAAATGCAGGCGAGGGAGGCAGGGGAAGGGACTGAGAGATGGGAGGACAGAGCTGTAGGGAGAGAACGTCACCTTCGTCTTGGCTGCCTCTCCCTCCCTCGACTGCCCGCCCCAGCAATGTGCCAGGAGGCGTACCAGCACCTCTTGGGAACCCAAGTGTGCTCTCTGAAATGTCAGCAGAAATAAACCTGGCTAATCCCCCACGATGGCCCGTCACATTAATACCCCTGAAATTCCAAGCGGATTAAAATAACCGGGAGCATGACACCATTTGGAAGGCAAGGGATTTACTCGGAAGCGGTGGCCCATTGGTGAGCATTCCTCTAATTGCCACTTCGTATAAATAGAGTGTTCTTTAATATTGCCACCATCCCTGGCTGACAGATTTAGATCGGAGCTGTCGAAGTCATTAGTGCCCAGGCTGTGGTAAACCGAGGCTCTGTTAGGGCTGTAAATGGGATTCTCACAGGCCGATCAATCTTACCAAAGCCTGCAGCATTGCCTGTTGATCTGAAAGGTCCTGAGTGGCTACAGCTTCCCAGAAATGTGCTTGCATCTGTCAGAATTATAAGCAGCTGGCAGCTGACACAAAGGTCATATTTGCTGCTAGTGTGGAAATAGAATCTCCCCAGTACAAGAATTGCTACTTAGCAGTATATCAATTGCAGGCGGGTCATTAAATAAGGCGTGTGTGAGCATGTGTGCGTGTGCGTGTGCATGTTTGTGCGTGTGTGTGCACGTGCATGTTACAGCCTGGGCTGCCTGGGACTCACTTTCTCTGTAAGTCCACCCTGGGCTCAAAAGCAAGTGCTCAGATAAATAAAATTAAATAACAATTAGTTCCCAATGAACTTTTCAGCTTTATCATCATAAGGCAGTTTTCCTTGTGTCATCTAACAAGTATTTATTGAGTGCTCCTGCTGTCCAAGCACTGTTTGACACACAGAGACTTCGTTAAGACCTCTCTGATTTATCAGCTGTGTGGCTTTGGACATGTTATTGGCTTCTCTGAGCCTCTGGTTTTTCATCTTTAAAATGGAGATAACAATACCTACTTTAGAGAGCATTAAGAAGGCTTGATTAAATAAAGTACCTAAAGTCCTAGGACCAAATCTGCTCAGGGTGTGTTAACCACCAATGATGCTGGTAACTTACACCAGATGGCCGTCCAAGAGTTTGACAGAAGAGGAAAGCAGCCGGGAAAGAGTAAGTCAGACCTAGAGACTACAAACCAGTTGTGAGCACCCCATAGGGACAACTAAAGGTCTACATCATTGTGTCTAAAGCTGTGGGGACACAGGCTCCATCTGAGGGGTAGGTCTGATTTGGAGAGAGGGTCTCACAGCAGTGGCAGTTTCCAGGGTCTGTGGATGTTTGACACTCCATTCATACTGCAGCCCCAGAGAAGCCAGGTCCGGCTCCAGCCAAAGAGAGGGGCAGGTGACAGGCAGGTACCAGAGCCTCCAACAGCAACAGACTCAGGGCAGGGAAGAACCATCAGAGAAAACAGGTAGTCTTCCGGATTTTGTTCTGTTCCATTTTATCAATTGGAAGTCTCAGCAGCTCTCCAACAAATTTTTAACGTTGGTTTGGAGTTCATTCTCGGTAGGTGAATTGGATCTGAGATAAGCCAAGCCATTCTTGGACAAGTTGGCTTACGAGATTGCATTGGATGCCATGGGTGAGAAGTCAGTTCTCTGTGTTGTGACAGAACTCCACCCAGAATTCACTGAAAGCTTGTCTAGAGATGTTGCTTCTGCAAGAGTCAGGAAGGGATTTGTCCAATTCCAGCTGCCGGCACCATGCTCCTCACCATGATTTCTTGTGTCTGCACAACACACTGCACATTCAGAAAGTCTGTTTCATCCCGTGGCTTATTTGAGTCTCATGTTGACCTGCATCAGCTCTCCAGTGGGCAGCTTGATGAACTCGAGCTCTGGAATCCATCAGACCTGGGATCCACACTCCTCTACCACCTGCTCACTCAGTCAGCTGTCAAGTCTAAGCTCCACCTTTTCATGCATTTTAACATCTCTGAAATTGGAATGTGTCTGATCATCAGAGACACCTTGCACTTATAACTAGTAGTCCTTTTTCTTTCTTTATTGGTTATAAAATAATGGTGTGTCTTACAATCTATGGTGTCTTAGATTCAGTGAATTAGGTGCCTGGCCTTTTGCAGGTCCCTTCTCCTGTATGAACCTATTCCACATCTGCAAACTGGGGTTCATGGCACCTCCCGGCAGGGCTGTCGTGGAGATAAAACAAGACGCCGCGGGGAAGGTGTGGGCACATGCAGATGCTGGGTGCACAGGAGCTGCAACCATTGTTAGCAGCACAGCAAAGGTGACCTCACTTTACAGATGAGGAAACTGAACTCCAAGGGGAGGCTGGACCAAAGTCGTACAGTCATAGGCAGAGGTTTGGGGGTTTCAGAGGACTCTCATCAGCATCATTTCATCCGGTATTCACTACCACCCTAACCAGTAAGGAAAGTGACTCACCTAGTGTAAGACCCAGGAGACCAGGGCTCGTGAGGGACAGGGGCTGCTCCCAGACACAGCCACTGGTGGGCTCAGGGTAGGAGGGGAGGGGAACTCACCAGCAGGGCCCACAGACAGTCGCCAGTGCCAGCCCTATTTTACAGTAAATAGCTGCCAACATGCCATCCATCATTTTAATTTTGACCTAGGATGTGGGTGAGGAAAATCAAAAGCCCATAGTGGTTGATAATAAGTCAAGGAGACAGGTGCTTAAAGCCTTTTTAAAAAATACTGTGGATAAATTTTAACTGTAGTTTAAATACGCTATATCAGAAAGAATTCCACAGGCCACAAATTCAGATTTCTTTTTAAAAGGAAAAGCTAATTTCTCCCTCAATCCCCCATTCCACTTTTGGCAAAGCCTCCATTTTAGTTGATTCCATGTTTTCCTGTTCCTTCCCTCTTCCAGAGATTGCATCCAGTTGGGGCAGGGGCAACGTCAGGTCAGGGCATCCAGGGGAGCATGCCCGCCTGGTTCTCTACGGTCACCTGTCCACACTGGCTTTGGTTGGGCTGGGTGTTGTGCAGTTGGTCCTTGGTAGAGGCCACCCTGTGGACTGGTGACGGCCCCTCACTCCTGCTGCTCTCTGGCCCTTGGTCCACACCTGTAACTGCTGTCATATCCCACCACCTCAGGCCAAGGCTCTCCAGGATTGCTGGCTGTCCAGGCCATCAGATACACCCCAAAACTCCTGCTGTCCCCCATGCAATTCTGGGGCCATGGGGCTTACAATGCTGCGTTGGCCCTCAGGCAGCCACTCTGATCCATTGGCCCCTCACTACACTGAACTCTGGGACTTCTCTGTGGAGCTTCCAGCCTCCCCAGCTTCTTCAGGGAGTGGGACACCCATCATCTCTGCTCTCAGATTCCCCAAGATGTTGGGGATTCTATTGTCCCCTCAACTTCAGGGTTTGGGGCAAAAAGCACCCAGCTGAGGTGGGGAGCATGTGCACAGGACCATTTCCATCCTCTTTCTTTCCTTCTGAGGACTTCTTATTTTTCTGTTCAGAGAGTCATTAATATACTCGGGGCAAGGGTAAAAAAATAGCTTAAGGAACCATACACTAGTCCTCCTGAGCCCCACATGGTCAGGATTTGGATGCTCAAAAGGCAAGATTCTGAGACTCTCAAACTACTGTCTCTGCCATAGGTTCCAAAGGATTTTGAAATTCAAAAGCTGCATGTTTGTTACTCTCTCTCTCTCTCTCTCTATTTCTTCTGCAGCGACTCTACCATGAGGTCAGTAGAAAAGAACGAGGAAGAGCAGGATCCACCAAGGAGAGCAGCAGAGCCGAATGTTTCAAAATATCTCAAAATATTATCCTACCACGGTAAGCAGAAATTCGTCAAGGTCCAGGTTGTTAATTAAATCAAGATTTTCAACATTTCTATAAAAGAATACACTGAGCTGTGTGATGTGAACTGGAAAGTAGGAGATGGGATTTGTAACCTCACTCTGCCCACAACCAAGTGCTGAGCTTCCTTCCTATGTGAGTCTCGATGAGAGACAGGCTCCAGGCTGCAGCTGCAGAAGCCAAAAAGCCAGACACCTGTTCTCCCAGAGCCTGACAGCTGGGGAGGGGGACATGGCCTGTGCTCAGCCAGTCGGCTGTTCCCACTGGGAAGGACACAAAGAGCCACGGGTCAGTTTTTAATGCATCTTGGTCCTAGCCAAAGTGGGCTAATAAAATTTTGTGGCCCTATCTGGCTATGCTCTCAGAAGCCCACCTTCCTGGGGCTCCTGCCTTTTTTTTGGACCTTGTTCTCCAGGCTTCCAGTGGATCCAGTGGGCTTCCAGATATTCTTCCATCAAATCTTTCTCTTTAGGAATCCAGTATTGGCATCCATGGTGTACAGCCAAGAGCTCTGCCTGGTGATAATGAATAACTCAGTTTTCCTCTATGGGCTTCAGTGTCCCTCTCTATAGAATAAATTGTTTAGACCAGGTAAACTCCAAGATCTTACAATCTGCCTTATGCTTTAAATGCTCTGAGGCCAAATTGCACAGCACCATTGGCTGGTTCATCTATCCACGCCCCAAACTCCACCATTCTCTAAGTGGCCCCAATCCACATTTCAGGGAGTGGTCACCCTCTGCACATTTGGCTTCACATCCCTTTCCATCCAGCATGTGAATGATCCACCCAAAATGAGTTCCATGATCATTCAATCAACCAGGTTCCCTTACTGCAGGACTTCTCAGAGTCTTTAATATGCTAACGTACTTTGAGATTCCTCAAGAGAGGACTGTAATATAAATATGTTATACATAAGTATATTATACATAGCTTATTTCCCAAATGAATTTCACTGTGAACACGTTTCCTCACTGCCTTTTTCAAAAACTGGAACACAGTGGAATACTGAGAAACACTGCTGTAGAAAGACAGATACCAAATGGCACAGGAGAGACAATATCATGCATGACTTCCAAAATATGTACACACACACAATCACACACAGGAACTCCCTGGCCCAGCCCAACTGCATCCTAACTTTTCTTTCTTGCCATCATGTAGCTTCCTGGATGCACAGATGTAAGCAGCGTTAAGTGGCTTCAGCTGCGGTTCCCTGCCTGCGGCAATAGTCAGCAGTGACTCAGGGTTGGGAGCGTCCACACTCCATGGCAGCTTATTTGCGCAGTGTGCACTCAAGATAAAGCAAGTGCTATAACACGTGTGCTCTCTTAGCCCTGGGTGCTCAGCCGTGATGCGGGCCATGCGCTGCCGCAGCCTCCCTGGATTCCTGACAAGGGGAGAACAGATAAGCGAGCATGACAGCAAGCAGGACATGCCGGCACCCGGCCCAGCCTCTCAGGCCACCCTGGCCTGGCCCTCCCTGACACCCTCCCTGACCCTCACCAAGGCCAGAGAAAGCCCCATGGGCACTGCACCTCCTCTCCGATTCTCCCACAGACCTGCCATTCAGGAATGTTTCAAAACCTCTTGAAACCATGTCTATTTTCAGCTTGTGCTCTCTCTCTCGAGGGAACAGCTTCCACAAGTTCACCTCTTAAGGCATATGGAAGGTTTTCCTCAGATCTGTATCACNCACAGGAGAGACAATATCATGCATGACTTCCAAAATATGTACACACACACAATCACACACAAGAACTCCCTGGCCCAGCCCAACTGCATCCTAACTTTTCTTTCTTGCCATCATGTAGCTTCCTGGATGCACAGATGTAAGCTGCATTAAGTGGCTTCAGCTGCGGTTCTCTGCCTGCGGCAATAGTCAGCAGTGACTCAGGGTTGGGAGCGTCCACACTCCATGGCAGCTTATTTGTGCCGTGTGCACTCAAGATAAAGCAAGTGCTATAACACGTGTGCTCTCTTAGCCCTAGGTGCTCAGCCGTGATGCGGGCCATGCGCTGCCGCAGCCTCCCTGGATTCCTGACAAGGGGAGAACAGATAAGCGAGCATGACAGCAAGCAGGACATGCCGGCACCCGGCCCAGCCTCTCAGGCCACCCTGGCCTGGCCCTCCCTGACACCCTCCCTGACCCTCACCAAGGCCAGAGAAAGCCCCATGGGCACTGCACCCCCTCTCCGATTCTCCCACAGACCTGCCATTCAGGAATGTTTCAAAACCTCTTGAAACCATGTCTATTTTCAGCTTGTGCTCTCTCTCTCGAGGCAACAGCTTCCACAAGTTCACCTCTTAAGGCATATGGAAGGTTTTCCTCAGATCTGTATCACAGGCCCGGGTGGAGACTCCTGTCCCCCACATCCCAGCAGCCGTGCTTGCTGTGACAGCA
The DNA here is from genome assembly GCF_000696425.1 of Galeopterus variegatus. Lineage (NCBI taxonomy): Eukaryota > Metazoa > Chordata > Mammalia > Dermoptera > Cynocephalidae > Galeopterus > Galeopterus variegatus. The sequence continues at coordinate 19,559 of NW_007734398.1, read as the reverse complement.
CAGGTGCAACAGGGGTGCGATCATTGTCTCCTTAAGCCTCCTCCTTTCCAAACTGAAGAAGCAAATTTTTAACATAGACCTTATTGGAGCTTGCTTTATTTGTTTGTTTGTTTGCTTTTAACAAAACACACTTTTTACACAAATGTAAGGAAAATGAAATAAAATATATAAAAAAGGAAATAAAAATAACTCACAGTCCTATCACCTGAAGATAACACCATAAGTATTTAGGAATATATCCTCCTTATTACATCTGGTCTTTTTTTTCCCCCCAGTGATCACAATTGTATCAATGAGTAGAATGACTTGTTCTACTTCAAGTAACTGATAATCTGACCCAAATGGGTTTAAACATAAAAAGAAAAAAAATGAGTTCCTATTGGTAAAAGGTCCAAGGTAAGGCCAACTTCAGGCAAGGCTGGATCAGGGCCTCCTGCTGTCCTTGGAATACGTCCTTTCTCCAGTCCTCAGCTGCATTCTCAAGCTCCAAGATGCCATCCTAGTTCAGATCAGAAGCCTTCAGGCTCAGGTCTAGCAGGAAAACTTGAGCTTCCTTTCCAGGAGTTTCCACAAAAGTCATGAATCTCATTCTGATTGTACCAACCTCTGGTCACATGCCCACCCCTGAACCAATCGCTGTGGCTGGGGGAATGTGAGGTTCTGACTGGCTTAGGTCAGGGTCACTTGCTCCAGCTCCAGAGCCCCACACAAGCAAGGCCTGGATCCCACGTGAAATCAGACGCTGTTGCTGGAAGATGAAGAAATGGACATAAGGGAAGGATTAAACAGTGAGTGTGCACTAACTATGAGGACAGGAGACAGCTAGCTTAGAAGACTGAGTGGCTCACCAGTTAGCATTTAAAACTTCTCACTAAGTATGTGAGGAATGAAGATAAAGGGGAAACTTTCCAGCAACCTCCCCTACCTACCTAGATGCCTTTCACCAAACAGAGGCTCACTGGAAAGGTGAGAAGCAGCTTCATATCTATTCTCCCATCTGTGCTGTCCCCATGACCCAGAAATAGGGCCAGCAGCTCCTCTTCACCTCTTAAGAGCTGTTGTTCTTTGAAGCAGAATCTTGTTACCTCTCCTCAACAGCATTCCTCTTCCTCTGTCACCATCTGTCTATAACCAGGCAAGAAACAGTAAATTACGGAAAGTCAGGGGTAGGTGGGAAGTGTGTTCTGGGAAGTGCTCTTCTCACCAGACAGTTGGAGCTGGGGACAAAGGGAGAAGCCATGACAACCAGAGCATGCTGGGGACATCCTCACCCCCTCCCCACCCCCACCCCA
>NW_007734398.1:15871-17404 GCF_000696425.1 Galeopterus variegatus | reverse complement strand
ATGGGAGAGAAATGAAGAACAAAATCACTAAAAACATAGTATTTGTATTAAAAACCACCTTGCAAGTAAAGAATAAAAGATAGACTTGATAACCCACAAAAAAAAAGCAGTAAGATTGAGAAAAAAACCTGGTCAATTCTCCTGGGATGCAAAGGACAGGGATAAAGAGGTGACGATTATGAGAAAGGAGATGAGAGAAATGGAGGAGAGTTGAGGTGCATACTGTAGAACTGGATTCTTGAACAGACCGATCACACGGACAGGTCTTTGGCCAGGCTGATGGGGAAGAGAGACAGGGGCGTCCCACTGGAGGCAGGTGGCCCCAGTACATGAAGAGAGCTGGGGAATTCCGGGAGCCAAATTGTGCCCACATTTTTCTCAGTCCAGCTTCTCCTGCCTTGGAATTGTGGTCAGTTCCATCCGGGTCTGGCACTGGTTGCCTGCAGGCTGTTTTCGGTTTCATTGTGAATTTTGTCTTTATCTGCAACTTCGTGGAGGTGTAGTGAGATGGAGGAAGTGGCTGCATTGGGGCTGCTGAACCCCAACACAAAGTACCAGGAGTTGGGGAAATTGGGGCACTGAGAGGACACTGGGCAGGCTGAGAGGGAGGGGAGCAGGCAGCAAAGACAACCATCTTCCTGATTTTGCAAGGGTGGGGAGCTTTACCAGCCAATGAGGAGAAACGGCCTTGAAGAAATGATCTTGTTTGGCAGAGTAACACACTCGGGACAACCCTGGAAAATAAAGCTTCATTGGCCCAGAAACCCCCAGTAGTTCTGGTGAGGCTGGATTCAGCAAGTAGATGAATCAAGAGAGTCTGGGAGGGGGGCGGACCTGGAGGGGCCATCTGGCTGGTCGACAGCACTCTGCCTGCTCTCGGCCTCTGTTCATCCTCTCCTCCCAGGCTCTGCGTTAGCCAGAGCTCAGCCCCTGCTGTGTCCCTCATGAGGGCTTGTGAACCCTGCAGTTCAGACCTCCTCCATAGACACCCTCCCACGCCCAGCCCCATACCTGCTGGAGAAGGGGAGAGAGCACCGAGTTTGGAGTCAGAAGTCGTGTGACTTGACATCCCTGACATCTCGGGGAATCAGCCTCCATGGAGGAGGAAGCCCCCCGCCTGACTCCTGTGACATCCAGTGGAAAAGTGCTCTGAAAAGGATAAAGTTCTGTCCAATGAGAGGCTAGGAGTATTCTCAGGACATTGAGAGTAAAAAGACAGAACCACAGGGAGAATATTCTAGAATCAGGGGTGGGGGTAGTAATGTTAGAAGGCTACCATTCTACTTCTAAGGAAATAAAAAAGGCCTTTGAGACCTCTTAGTGAGAAGGAAAGATTCCAGAACTGTATTTAAGTCATGGCTCTGACACTAGCTCCGGGACCACTCCTAAGCCCTTGCCTGTCCATCTGACTCTGCTCTGTGTGATGTGTGTCATCAGCTTTGAAGTGATTGCACATGAGTCTTGACAAGAAAATCCCAAAGTTTCATACACACACACGTGTGCGTGCGTGCGCACACACACACACACACACAC
>NW_007734398.1:13917-15340 GCF_000696425.1 Galeopterus variegatus | reverse complement strand
CACACACACACACACACACACTACATGTATATAGAGTTGACACTTGAACAACTCAGGGGTTAGAGGCACCAACCCCCTGCACAGTCGAAAATCTGTTTATAATTTTTGACTCCCCCAAAACTTAACTACTAATAGCCTACTGTTGACCAAAAGCTTTACACAGCTGATTAACACATATTTTGTATATGTATTATATACTGTATTCTTACAATAAAGTAAGGTAAAGAAAAGAAAATGCTAAGAAAATCATTAGAAAGAGAAACTACATTTACAGTATGGTACAGAATTCATTGAAAAAATGCATGTATAATTGGATCCATACAGTTGAAACCCATGTTGTTCAATGGTCAACTGTATATACAGACATAATGTGAAGGGGAAAAGGGCAATTTTCAAGCAGGTTGAAAATTGTAGCCTGTGGATAGAGGTCAGAGTGAAAAGGAAACACTTTTATTCTTGCTGCATGTCTGCTAACACAGCCTGTTCTCTGATTTATTTTTTTCAATCCCAAAGAATATTTTCTATGGGCAAGAAGCAGCCCTTTGCTGTATAATTATAGGAGCCAGACATCACGGAGAAGGAGCCCTGGAGGCAGGAGATTCAGGATCAAATGCCTCTTGCTGTGTGTGACAGTCATGTGCCTGCTCTGTGCCTCATTTCGCCTTCTGCAAAATAGAAGGGTGAATAAGAAGATTCCCATCCCCCACCCCCATCTTAGTCAGCTGGGGCTGCTGCAACAAAAAGTACCATAGACCAGCAGATTATAAACAGAAGGAATGAATTTCTCATAGTTCTGGAGGCTGGACATCCAAGATCAGGGTGCCAACATGGTTTGGTCCTGGTGATGAGAGCTCTCTTCCAGGCTGCAGACTGCTGTCTTCTTGTATCCTCACATGTCCAGGATGGGAAGAGAGCTCTGCAGGGTCCCGTTTATAAGGGCACTAATCCCATCCATGAGGGCTCCACCCTCATGACATGACCACCTCCTAATATCATCACATTAGGGGTTAGAATTTCAACATGTGAGTTTTGAGGAGGACGTAAGTCCACATCACCCCAATATCATTCTTTAACCAACAGAGCTTTGTTAGGACAATTCTGGGTAAGGAAATCTTATGTATAAGAATGTTTATTCTATTTCTCTTCAGATATACCACACAAATATATTTAACTTTACATAAGTGCATAAATGCGATCATATGTAAATGTGCTCATCTTCGCTTTCATGTTTCCTCTTTTGCTCGGCTTCTCTCCCCACTCTGGAAGATCTTTAGGGACATTTCCAGCTCTGGTGGTCCACGTTTCAGAGATGGGAAAACTTCCAGGGAAAGACAAAAGGAAAGTGAATGTGTCCCTGCGCAGCAGGTGCACCTGGTGCTGAGATGGTCCCTGCTTGCTCCAGGAGCAGAAATAGTTGACCTTT
>NW_007734398.1:4892-12846 GCF_000696425.1 Galeopterus variegatus | reverse complement strand
TCCACCTCAGTGGAATAATAAAAAATAAACACAAATATTTGAACTCAGGAATATTCATTGCAATTAGAAAGACCATATTGTCCATCCAGACGTGTTGGTTGTCTTCACAGTGGTACACTTATACAGTGCGATTCATTTAGAACTAAACTTGAAAAAATGTATATATGAACATAAAAAAGATATTTGTGATCTATGGCTGGGTGGAAAAAGTAGTTTACACAGTCGTCCGTACAGTAGGATGACATTTTATAACTGTTAAAAAGTACGATACCATCCATAGCATAGTAGATCATGGATAAACGAAAAATTAGCAGTGGCTGTATCTGGACTGCTGGATGATTTACTAATATTTTAGCTATATTTTCTGATTTTTTAAAATGTAAACAGGTACTACTTATGTAATACAAAAGCAAAATAACAAATATTGTATTACTATGTGATGCAAAACCAAAAAACACAAAATAACAAATACTTGTATAATACGATAACAAAATAAATAATAAGTAACAAAAGAAAAAGGCAGCTCAAGGAAAGGGCTTCTTCCTTCCAAGGGCAGCGATGGTCTGGGAAGCTGGCCGAGCTTCAGACCTTCCCCACCCTTCCCCAGCTAGAGGAGGCAAAAGGCAGCTCAAGGAAAGGGCTTCTTCCTTCCAAGGGCAGCGATGGTCTGGGAAGCTGGCTGAGCTTCAGACCTTCCCCACCCTTCCCCAGCTAGAGGAGGCAGAGACAGTGAGGAAGGGGTGGGGGGTGTCCCTTCCAAGCTGTGTAGCCATAAATCCGGGAGCCAACCCCTTCCTCCTTCCCCCCTGTAACAACTGTGCCACCATGCTCTCAGGAAGCCACTTCCTCCCCAGGCCCTGGCTGTGCCTTGTGTCCCGCACCTGTCCCCCTCTCCCCAAGGCACGGGCCTGTACTGTCAGCCCAGCCTGAACTCGCCACACCGCTTCCCGTGAACCTGACCTGGAGCCATCAGAGAATGCCTTTTTGTGCCTCAGTACCTCATTATTGTGAGGATTAAAAGTAAAAAAAGAAAGAGAAGGGAGAGTGAGGGAGAGAGGAAGAAACGAAAGTAAAAGCTTCTAAATGCAATGTGGCTTCCCAGGTTGCATCCTTAAACATTAGGAGAAAAACTGGGGAAATCCAAATAAAGTCTAGTTTAGTTAATAATCGTACACTAATGTTAATTCCCGAGTTGGGACGAACGCACCGTGGTTATGTAAGATAGTTAACATTAGGGGAAATTGGGTGAGGGGTAGGGGGGAACTCTCTGTACTCTTTGAAACTTTTCTGTAAATCTAAAATTACTCGCATAAAAATTTACTTTAAAAAAGTAAAGTGCTTAGAACAATGCCTGACACAAAGTAAACATTCAATAAATATTGGTTAGTGTGTCACCGTATCGTTCTATTTTAACTATCATCATCTAGTTGTTGATTATTTTTAAGAGGGTCTCAAACTATTTTGCATGTCCCATAGAATCTTCCATGGTGCTAATTCACCTTTTGGCCTTTATTAATTCCTGTCCCTTCCCCTTGCCTTTTATTAGCAAGACCTTGAATTTAATTTATTTTATTTTCAGACTTATTATACATAAGCTGCATATTCTAAGTTGGCTCGAACTTCTTTAGAAGTAGTCAGGATAGCAATAAATAATAAAAGTGTTCGTAAATGAATTAATCTATTTTTTCCTGTACTGCACACACAGGCTAAACCCTTTATAAGCATCTTGGGGAGAGCCTGGGTTTGGAGCCAAAAGCCCTGTGTTTGTGAGTCCTAGTCACACTGCCTGTGAACTGCATGACCCTGGGCAAGTCATGTGTCAGTAAGTCAGGGGTGGTGGGAGCCCCTGCTGCCCTGGGTGTTCTGAGGCTTTGCTAAGATAAAGTTTGTACAAGCCTTTGGTAAAGCTCCACGCACTGACTACTTTCTCTCTCTCTGCAGGGAGACTCGGGGAGTTGGTTTTCACCCACAGGGAGATCCGGCCAGGCCCAGGACCAGGGTCTGCCCAGTGGGGGCCACTGCTCCTGGCCAACCCCTTCCCACATATCACATGTGTCTCCATAGCCAGTCATGGGCTCCTAGCCTTCACCTGGGAAATGGGCCTGAAGCCAGCCACCAGGGCCTCACCCCTGCCCAGGCCTCCCATTCCAGGGCTGCTGCTGCCTGGCGAGCCTGGTCAGCCCCTCTGCACTGCTACATGCCCACATGGAACTTTAAACAAAGGCCATCCTCTCTCCTTGGTCTTTCTACCAGAAGGATGCAGCTGCCCATATAAACTTGGGGGGTGTACAGGAAGGGAAGGGGTAACTCTGGTTACCAGGGGTCTGAGAGAGGCAAGCAGCTTAAGTACATGAAAGGGGTTCTTGGGACAATCACCATCCTGAACGCAAAAGCTTAGACCCTTGTCAGAGGAGGGAAGGAGCTCAGAAACAGCCTCTTGACCATACCTGGTCCAGACAGTGCTTAGTTCGCTTTTTAAAAATTTTTAATTTAATTTAATTCTTTTGTGGGGAGAAAGAGGGGTGCTTCAGAAAGGAAGGAACACCTAGAAAGGATGCTTTCCTGACCCGGGTGAGTGAGAGCAGGCGAGGCTTGTTCTCCGGCTTGGTTGATCTCTCCCATTCAATTCTTCACCCTCATTTTCAGTCCAGGTCGGTCCTCAGACATTTCAAATTCAGGTTCGAGGACTGACATAGTTCATGGGAGAATCGTGCCCTCCATGAAGCACCAAGAAGAAGTGGGGAGGCTTGGACATAAATCTAAGGTGGATATTTTCAGAGGAATGAAGCAAAAATAATGATGAATATTTATTGAGCAAGAATGGTATTATCTCATTTAATTCACATGAAGATTCTGTGAGGCAGAATTTTTGTCATGGGGAAAATGAGATGCACAAAGTAAGTTATGTAACTTACCTAAGGTCACATAGCTACACAGTGGTGGTCTTGGGATTCTGATCCCAGGCAGTCTGGCGGAGCTTACCTGTGTCCTGGTCATGATGCTGTAGGAGAAGCTCGTAGGAATTCAAAGTGGTCCTGCTGGCATTACCTGCAGAACAAACTCCAGGTGGGTAGAAATCAGCTGACCCGGGCAGCTATGAATTTATTTCTGCCTGTAGGGTAGGCATTGGAGGGTAGAGGGCAGGAGCCACCTCAGAGAGCTCTGGACTGGCCTCATACAGCCCCATAAGCCTCCACTGATTACTTTGAGGTTTGAGATCCCCTGGATCCCAAGACCCTGTCCCTCAGGATCAAGGCAGGCTAAAGAGGGAATGGTGAGGCCAGGCCTAGGAGTCAAGAAGGAATAGATTATGTTAGGAATGGGTCATGCCTGGTGCTCGTGGTCAAGGCAAGGCAGACTCCGCAATACTAAGCGAGTGGTGAAGGCAGCAGAAAGGAGCACCAGCCACAGGAGGGATGTGATGCTGAAGTCCTTCCTACCTCGGCCGGGAAGCATCACACGTGCGCCCTGCTGGGCCAGGAGCTGTCTTAGGCCAGGGACCACCCAGTGCTGCTTGGTTGGAGAAAGTGAGCCACAGCAAAAAATGGTAGAAAATACTAGTAGCTGCATTTGGTAGGCACCTACTGTGTGCCAGTCTTTTCATTGGACATTTTACATATGCAGTGAAGACGCTGCATGGAGGTCACGGAGCTGACGGTTTTGGGGGGATGGTGTGAGAGTTCTTGGATGGTGTGTCCTCCCACAGGGCTCTGTCTGCTGCAGGGAGCCTCTCTGGTTGGACAGCTCAGTGGGGAGGCACCCATGTTCTGGGGCTGGGCCAGGCAGGCCCCCAGTGGTACTGGGCAAATGAGGTTGTCCCACAGAAAATGTGATTTGAAAACCACAGAGACCGACTCTCCCAAGAAGCCCCCAAGGCACTGGGAGATAATCATCCATTTCCAAGAGTTTGGCTTCTGTCCTCTTATGTTTTTCCTCCTAGCCTTATTTTTAAATGCTTATTTATTTATTTATTTGGTTTTTTGTTTCAAGCCCATTTAACAAATGAGCAAACCGAGGCCCAAATAAATAAAGCGATAGTTAGGAAAGAACTGGAGAAAACACAGACGTCTTCCAGCACCAGAGCGGGCCCCTCCTGCTGAGTGACATGGCCCGACCACTCTCCCTTGGCCCTGACCCCTTGTTTAGAAGTCTCCATTGGCATGGAGTAGACAAAGACTCCAGCTGTGCTTTCAATCCTGTGAATGCTGGGTATGTACACCCTCAGTTTTAACCCAGAGCCTCGGGCTTCTGGAAAGGGTGAGATTGGAGGAATTCCAAGACATTGACCTGAAAGGAATTCCAGAAGACTGGGATGCCTCTTTCAACCCCCCACAGCCTGAGCAGGTGCCCCTGAGCTGCAGACTTGCTCCAATCTCACTAGCTAGGATCCTGCTTTCCTCCCTGTTCTTCCTCTCACACCCTTTCAAGAAGTTTGCAGGGGACTGGGGCAGCCAAATTCCACAACGTTTAAATCACAGTTCCATTCAATTCTGGCAAATGGCATTTTCATAGAGTCATAGGAATGAGAATGGGAAAGAATCTTATTGATGGTTTCAACCAACTCCCTCTTCTAACAGATGAGGAAAACTAAGGCAGAGGGAGAAGCGGCTCACCGGGTCACTTGGCTGTGTCTCAGGGCCCCGGCCTCTTAAGCACTGCTTCTGTGCACGAGCTCCATGCCCCCTGTCCATGCTGAATCAGATGCTCATGCAGGAAGGGACCCCAGGAAGGGTGTAGTCAGGGCGAGGGTTGGGGACAAGCCTGAATGCCCACTGGGGCCACAAGGTCATGCCAGAAGAAAAGAGCCAGGTTTGGGGGTGGCTGCCACACAGAACATTGCCATGCAGGCCCAGGATTTCTGGACATTCTGATTGTTTTTTAGAGAACAGCTAGAAAATAAAATTTTTAAATTACCATTAAAAATTATTTTTATTTAAATATTACCATTTTTAAATATAGAAACAATTCTAAATGAAACACCCAAGGCTAATTTGTGAACTCTAATGGAATCCAACTCTCCCTTTTCACAGACAGGGAAACTGAGGCACAAACTAGGGTCCTGTCAGAAACCACACAAAGACCTAAGTCCAGTGCGGTTGAGTCATTTCTGGGGAATGCCACACTTAGGTCAGCTGTCCTGTCAGCACTAATCATGAGATGGCATCCTGTGAGAATGAATCCCAAGCACTTGGACCCCTGCCCCTCCTCCTCCTGTGATTTGCCTCAGGGGACCTTACCCTTCACTTTCCATTATGTCCTCCTTGTGGCCTACATTCCAAGAATCTATATATTTTTTTCTTCTGACGTGTCCCTTTAAAGCTCCCAAGGGGGCCACAACATTCCAAGACCCTGCTGGGGGCTGGGAAGGGCTGCAGACACCCTTGCCCTTTGCCAAGCCCTTCCCACATGCCATTCCCCTTGCCTCTGGACATTCTGCCCTTTGCAGCCCAGCTCCAAACAGCACAGCTGACACCCCAGAAAAATCTCATAAAGCCAAATTAGTAACATGTCGGCGAAAGGGGAAAATGAGCTCATGGCCACCCTGCCACCTTCCCTGGCTGGCTAAATCCGTCAGCAGGCGGTCAGTCCCAAGCCACTCCAAACAGCACAGCTGACACCCCAGAAAAATCTCATAAAGCCAAATTAGTAACATGTCGGGGAAAGGGGAAAATGAGCTCATGGCCACCCTGCCACCTTCCCTGGCTGGCTAAATCCGTCAGCAGGCGGTCAGTCCCAAGCCGTCCCTGACCCCTCCGGCATGTCCAGCCCTGCACCCAAGACATGGGTGGAGGGCAGTAAGTGAGGAGATGACACACAGGCTCATAAAAGCTTAGGAGAAGGGAAGTGCTAGGACGAGCACTGCGGGCTGCAAGGGCATGGCGAGCTCTGAGTAGAGGGTGGCCAGAGTGGGCAGTGGGCAGTCAGGGGAAGTGGGTCTGGAGCTTGTCTCTAAGAACAGGTAGAAGTTGCATGGATGAGGAGAAGTGGAGAGGATGCTCAGGCATTCAGCAGACGTGAGCACAGGCACAGAGGTGGGACTAGGTGTGGCGGGTTGGGAGTGAGTGCGGCTCAGTCACCGCAGCCGCCCCAGCGCATGGGTGAAGCCCTTGGTCGCTCTGAGCTCTGCTTCTTCATCCACAGACAGGGGCTTGGGCCAGATGAGTTCAGCGATGTCTTCCTCCTTGAGCAGAACGCTGTGCTTTATTCTCTGTGTTAGCCTGTTTCTGTTGCTTATAACAAAATATGTGGAGCTGGGTACTTTAAAAATAAAATATATATATATTGCTTACAGTTTCAGAGGCTGGGAAGCCCAAAGTCCAGGGAACACATCTAGTGAGGGTCTTGGTGGTGGTGACAGAGATGGCAGGGTATCGCACTGCAAAAATGGCAGAGCAGAGAGAGCGGACTAACCTCCTCATTCACTCTTTTTTTAAAACCCTCCAAACCACGCCCATGACCACCATTTTTAATTCATTCACTAGGGCATGGTCCTGCAATCTAATCACCTCCCCAAGGCCCCACCTTCCAATCACCATAACAGGATTTCCACCCTCTTAACACTGTCACAGTGGGGGTCAAGTTTTGGGACACCAAGGCATCCTCCAGTTCCCAGCGTAAGCCTGACAAATGAGCTCTTTGTTCAATGAATGAATGAATGAATGAATGAGTGAATGATTTAACATAAACGTCAACCTCATGAGAAAAGTATGAGAAGAGATACTCAAAGTAATGTAATACTTTAAATTTTNGTCAACCTCATGAGAAAAGTATGAGAAGAGATACTCAAAGTAATGTAATACTTTAAATTTTTCCACCCCCTTAACAACCCTGTAGACAGATAGTGTGAGTTTTATGAATCCCATTTGACAAGTAAGGAAACTGAAGCTAAGAAAGTGTTGGGAGGAGCCATGACTTACCTGAATGGTAAGTTTGGGTGAAGGGAGTGAGCCTGATGGCTCTGCCATTCTGGGTTCTCCTCCTCAGGGATCTGCCTGCCTGCAGTGAGAATACTTGTGGGTGGGGAGGTGGGGAGGAGCTGCAGTATTGCTTATTCTCCCCAAACTCCAACCGTGATGGTAAGCAATGTGCTCAGGAAATCCAAGACTTTACCTCAGGTCGTCTAGCAATCAGCTTCCTACTCTTTTCAGCCTGTCAAACAGAAATGGGGGAGTAGGGAAACGTATTTAAATAACAATGGTCTAGATCAACATTGATTTAAAGTTTGCAGGACTTATCAGAACCATCAATATTCTACTGTGTTCTATGAATCTCCAAGTGGAGATAGAACATGCATCATTTCCAAGTCTTTTTTGACACAGGTCTTTTTTTCTCGTAGATCAGTGAAGGCCTAGAGTTCCACTATTGCATATTTTGGGAGATATTGCTGCAGACACCCACTTGTTGCTTAGGAGGTGGAATGGCAAGAGACAGAAGGCTTGGCTTCACCCCAAAAGGAGTGGGGTGACTTTGGACAAATTCCTCATCTTCAGTTTCTGTATCTTTCAAACAGAAATCGTGTGCTGATCTCAGAATGTTAATATGAGGATAAAATGAGATAACAGATGTCCATAGCAGATCCTTCCCATCAGTAAAAGTCATTACACAGGTGAATAAACTTGTACCCCAAAAGGTGTACCAGATGTGGGATTTACATAAAAAGATCAACGGACAACCAACTTTCTATTTCACCAAAGAATTCTCTAAGTTACAAAATGACCAACAAGTCTTCTTTAAGTTGCAAACCCCTGTTGCCCTCTCTCCCCCAGGCTAATTTAAAATAGGGTACAATTTTAAACACTTTGACTTTTCAGAAACAGGTCTGTTTATAAGCCAACACTCAAGTGTAGAATTCTGTGAGCTCACTCCTACGTGCACCAAGGTCCTATTATAATCTCTGGGGCCCCAGAGCAAGATGCCTCATGAGCCCTGCCTGGCAAGTAAGGCCTTGTGTCCC
>NW_007734398.1:0-2804 GCF_000696425.1 Galeopterus variegatus | reverse complement strand
CTCCATGAAGTTTCCCTTGATTATACCCATCGTATCTGTCCTCACATACCACATCACCCATCCCATGTTTGTTGTCTACACCAAATATTTTTTTAAATTTTATTGTGCATATTTATGGGGTACAGAGTGATATTTTGATGCATGTATATACAATGTGTGATGTTCATATCAGGGTAACTAGCATATCCGTCATATACACCTTCACCACTTCATTGTTTTGAGAGCATTTGAACTCCCCTCTTCTAGCCACTTGAAAATATGCAATGACTTGTTAATTATAGACACCGAGCACTACTTTAGAACATTAGAACTTATTCCTCCTATACAGCAGTAAGTTTGTATTTGTTAACCAACCTTTCCCTATTCCCCACCTCCCCCTACCCTTCCCAGCCTTTAGCAATGATCTACTCTCCACTTCTTCAAGCTCAACTTTTTTAGCTCCCACATAAAAGCAAGGACGTGCAGTATTTGTCTTTCTGTGCCTGACTTATTTCACTTAACATACTGACTTCCAGGCTCATCCATGTTGCCAGAAATGACAAAATTTTATTCTTTTTAATGGCTAAATAGTATTCCATTGTGTATATATATCACATTTTCTTTACCCGTTCATCTGCTTATGGACACTTAGGTCAATTCCATCCATACCTCGGCTATTGTGAATAGTACTGCAATAAACATGGGGTGCAGATATCTCTTTGGTATACTAATTTCCTTTCCTTTGTATGAATACCCAGTAGTGGGATTGCTGGATCATATGCTAAACTAAATCTTGACACACCAAATTCTATTTTATTTAATGGAATATAGAGTGTGGCAAACATCATGCAGGCATGAAAAGATAATTATTGAGTTGGGATTATCTGACCTTCCCTTGTTTGTGATTAGTTTAGTGTCTCTTTCACATAGGTAGTCTTCCAAGACAGTGTTTCACATGACTGTGGGGCAGGACCAGGTCAAAGATCTCTGTCACCACCGCTCATGGTCTTGTTTGTGATTAGTTTAGTGTCTCTTTCACATAGGTAGTCTTCCAAGACAGTGTTTCACACGACTGTGGGGCAGGGCCAGGTCAAAGATCTCTGTCACCACCGTTCATGGCGTGTAACACTCAGCTGAGACTCAGAGCTGGACTTACATGTTACCAAAAGAAACTGATGGGAAAATAAGGCCAGCCAAGGCTGGTGGGGTGTGGCGAGGGACAATCCAAGTGCCGAGCCTTTAAATACATCCTGATGTCAGAGAATTCTGTGACATGTAACCCAAGACAGGACCTGCTATAATGGGATCCTTCCGATGTGGAAAATAAGGCAGGCTGACTGCCGCCACCATGGAGAGGTGACAAATGTTTGCCCTCGGGTGTGAGGATGAGTGGCTGACTCCATGCTATCACAGGGAGAAATGCACAGCTGCTCCAGCTGGAGCAGAGTCAGCCAGCCAGCACCCTCAGACAGGCCAGCTGCAGTCCTAGAAAAGAGCAGGCAACACTAGCAGTTACACACGAAACTGTTGAGCAGCTGCCCAGATGGAACAGACTGCCTTGATGAAGTAGTGAGCCTTCTGACACTGGTGGTAATCAAGCCAGATAAACACTGCTGGGGATTCTTTAAGGAGACCCCAGCCTCGGTTTGGGGGAGGAGATTATACTGGGTGGCTCGAGGTTTTACATACTTGATTTTTTGGACTGCAGTGTGAGTCTCCTGTCCACGGGCTCCATCCCAACATTTCTCCCCACGGGCCTACCATCAGGCCTAAAGTTCTATCATTAGAGATTTATTCCTTGAGGGTAAAGCGCTGTGGTCTCTTGGAGCTGTTGGTTAAATAAAGGGGTTCTACATGATATAGTTGTTGACTCTTCTTTGTGAATTCATTTAGCAGACCCTTCTCCCAGATGGTTTGGAGCAGGGATTACTGGGGCAATTGGTCACCCAGAAGGCAACATGAAGGCAGGATATGCTTGGGGGCGGGGTGGTAGTGGTGAGAAATCTCAGGGTACAGGAGGATCTGGGAAAGTGGATGAACTGGAATGAGTGCACTGTCAAAAACACTTTTATCCAATCCACAGGGTGGCCCAAGGTGATTCCACCTGGCTGCTGGATCTGGAGGCTTCAACCGTGAAAGGCAGTGCCTGAAAGCACATATTGCCCGGATTGATATCGGACCTGGGTCTTCATCCATTCTTTCAGCAGGTGCTTATTGGGTTCCTGCTGTATGCCAGGCACCTTGAACTATATGAAGTTCAACTAAACATTATTGAACTATACATAGACCATGTCCTTAGACCAAGCCCAGCCCTGACTGTCCATCTGACTGTCCATGGGCCCCGCAGTCCCCTCATCCTTGAATCAGTCCCACCCCAAGCTCTGAACATGTTCTCTCCAATACTTCCAAGGAGCTCCAGCCTTCCACACCCCACCCGAGCTGCCCCTCCCCAGGTGTCCCAATTCCAGGGGAGTAAGTGGGGTGAGCTAAATGGAAGCCAAATTCCTAGGGACGTACCTATACACAGGCTCATGAATGTCCGCATTCAGAGACATAAGAGATCACTTTCACTTTCTGGCAATTCTCAAGCCTGATTTCATATTAGAACTACCTGGGAGTTTTTACAACTACCGATGTGGAGTCCTACTCCTAGAGAGTCTCACTCAAGGGGTCTGGGGTGGAGTTTGGGCACAGATAATGTCGAAGCTCCCCGAGTGGTTCCAACTGTAGGAAGGCTGTGTTAGTCTAAGTGGCCTTCCTTTGCAGATGGGAAGAGAATTCAAAGTCGAATTCTACCCAGGAGCTTAGTCAGGTATTATTATCCC
>NW_007734397.1:93025-93841 GCF_000696425.1 Galeopterus variegatus | reverse complement strand
ACCCTTCCCACAAGTGCCAACTCCACAAAGGGGTCCCAGCTGCATCATCTCTGTGTATACAAGCCTCTCAACTCCTCCTGCCTGACATTCCCAGCACCAGCTGTCCCAGGCCACACAGCTCCTTCCCAGCATGCAGTTACCTGAGAAAACTGATTCCACACAGACGTTGTCTCCAACCCTTTCCCACGACTGGAAATGGAAGGATTCCTAAGGCCCCAAGGAACTGAAATTCCATCCCCTGCCATCGTGACACGGCCCAACCATCCCTCATGAAGAGGAGGCTGCGCCCTGGGCCTCCCGAGCAACTGCAGATGGCCTGGGTCAGGGTGTGTCTGCAGGGGTTTGTGCGCGGGACTGTGTCACAGTGTGAATCCTTCGGAGGAGGCACCCAACTGACTGTGCTTGGTGAGTCTCACCCTTTCCCTCCTCTTGGGGTTCGGGTAAAAATTGGGTAAGTTTTGTTCTGTTTTCTGTCCTTTCTAGAGCAGGGGTCTCAGCCTGTCTAGGAGTCAACAAACTCTGCCCCTTTTTGTCTGGTCCCTCGCCCCCTCCAGCCTCTCTCCTCCTCTCAGCAACCGGATTGGG
This sequence comes from Galeopterus variegatus, assembly GCF_000696425.1. NCBI lineage: Eukaryota > Metazoa > Chordata > Mammalia > Dermoptera > Cynocephalidae > Galeopterus > Galeopterus variegatus. The sequence continues at coordinate 93,256 of NW_007734397.1, read as the reverse complement.
ACAGAATGGGATGAACCAAAGAACCCAATTCTGGGTCTTGCTCAGGCCTGGATATGACTCCTGGGGACACTGTCCTCTGAACTCTGAGATGTCTCGCTCCCTGCTCTATGTCACCACTCCCAAGGTCCAGGGGTCAGGAAGCTCAGGCCGGGCACCAGGGCGATGGGATATGTAGGATGCTGAGAACCACTCAGCACCCCAGGGTCTGACTTTGCTGGGACCCAGATTCGA
>NW_007734397.1:85947-87271 GCF_000696425.1 Galeopterus variegatus | reverse complement strand
ACATCTGCAAAGTCCCTGTGGCCACACAACATAACACATTCACAGGTTCCAGGGACTGGGACACGGTGGTCCCGGGGAGGGAGAGGGACCCTTTTTCAGCCAGCCACAGCTGAATGTTCCCTAGGGACTGAGAAAGCCACCTCCCACATTCTCCTCCCTTTCTCTGTGTCCTGCCCAGTCCTGTCTGGGCCACTCCTGGGGCCTTCCCAGTCCAGGAACAGCCCCTCCCTCCTCTCTGGTCTCCTGTGGTCCATTCTCCTGGGGCCATGGGGGAAGGGACTGTGACTTATCCACAGCTCTGGGGCATTGGCTTCCCACCAGTCCTTGCTAAATGCTCTACAGACCTTACCTTTCAGTCACCAAACCATCCTTGGAGGGAGATCCTAGAAGGGTCCCCATAACAACATAGCCCAGAGACCCTGAGTGACCTCACAGCAGGGAACTGCATCTGGACCCACCTGACTCCAGGTCTCAACTCCTGACCCCAAGTGTCCAGCCACCCTCCGCCCACTTCGGCCCACCCCGGGCAGGCCTCCCACTTTGTCCAGCTTCCTCCCTGGAGAGCTCAGAGCCCACCTATCCCAGGCCCCCTGGTTCAAGGGGACAGAGGCATTGGGGCCAACAAGGAATGGGGATACAGGGGCCTCGGGTCAGGGCTACTGAATCCCTCATGCCTCTTCCCTTTCCTCTGGGTAAAAATCAGGGTCACATCACTCAGGAGAGGAGCTGGGAGAGGAGACCCTGCCTCAGTCCAGGCTCTGGGTCTGGGATCCCTGGGAGGGTTACTCTCTGGTGGTGGCTCCCCGGACCCAATCCTCCCACTCCCTGGGGCCAGCTGCTCCCTCAGTCCAGGATTTCTCAGCAACGTCTTGCGTCATGGGGTGCTTTTCCGAGGGAAGGGGCAGGAAGCTCTGGGTCTGGGTGCCAGGAAAAGGAGAACCTATGGTCCTCTCGGGGGCCCAGCACCAAGCACATAGCAGGTGCTCAAGGGATGGCTGATGAATGGTGATGTGTGAGAGTCCCAGGGAACAGGCCAGGCCAGCACACACCCGGCTCACTCTTGAGAACACCAGGCGAGCTCCCCCCACCCCGCCCCTTCTGACCCCACCCTTAGTTCATTTCCACACCTCCCCTTCCCTGCTGAGAACCTTCCAGAGTTCCCACTGCCTGCAGGATAGTGTCTGCTGCCCTGTGAGGAGTCACTGAAGTCAAGGGGAAGGCAGCCAAGGGTGTCCAGCAGAGACAACCTGACTTCTGGGATCCTCAGGCCCTAAGACAGACAGATGCTCTTCTTGGGAGCAGCCCCCTTAAGCACACGCAGGCC
>NW_007734397.1:80059-85333 GCF_000696425.1 Galeopterus variegatus | reverse complement strand
TGATGAATGGTGATGTGTGAGAGTCCCAGGGAACAGGCCAGGCCAGCACACACCCGGCTCACTCTTGAGAACACCAGGCGAGCTCCCCCCACCCCGCCCCTTCTGACCCCACCCTTAGTTCATTTCCACACCTCCCCTTCCCTGCTGAGAACCTTCCAGAGTTCCCACTGCCTGCAGGATAGTGTCTGCTGCCCTGTGAGGAGTCACTGAAGTCAAGGGGAAGGCAGCCAAGGGTGTCCAGCAGAGACAACCTGACTTCTGGGATCCTCAGGCCCTAAGACAGACAGATGCTCTTCTTGGGAGCAGCCCCCTTAAGCACACGCAGGCCCTGGGCTGTCAGCGCGTGGGAGTGCGTGCTTCTCTCAGAACCCCTCCCCAAACTGCCCAGCTCCCAGCTGCTCAGTGAAACTGTAGTACCCCATTTCCCTGCAGTCACTGTAACTGGACACCACTCCAGTCCCCTTCCCCGCCTGACCCCTGGGAGCCGAGGTTGATGCTGGGTCTGGAGAAATGACCAGCCCACTGATGACTCCAGCCTCATCCAGGTCCCAGACCCCTGGTCACCAGTCAGCTGAGGTTTCCTAAGTGCCCGTATGTGCCCAGCTGTAGCTTGGGACCCAGGCCTGGCTCTACCTGGTCAACCAGGCCATATCTGGCAGAAGAGCCTGGACTGCCTCTTCAGCCTCAGCCTCTGAGTATGAAGGGCCAGTGTCCCACTGAACGGTCATCTCAATGATGCGATCCCATCAGAAGAACTAACCCAAGAAGAATGGCGTGCCTGGACTTGCGGACGGCCATCTATGACTGACCAACTCTCGAGGATTTCATGTCCCCCATATGAAAAAAATTGGGGCAACTGTGTGTGTGACTCAACCCTACAGGGGCTGCATGAGGAGCCCCCTAAACTTGCAACACGTGACACTGGCGGGGCCTCTGACCTCTGGCCTCTCTTAGTTAGCAGGCACTCCCACCGGCTTCCAAGGTGCTGGCGCCCTCCAGAGTAGAGCGTCTGGCTCTCCCAGGCGGCCTCTCTGTAACCCCCGTACCCACGCCCGACTGCCGGTTGGCACATCTGGGCCAGTCCATTTCCTTGTTACCCTCTCCACACCTAGCAGACCCCACCCCACTGTGACTCTTCAGTTCCTGCCCCTAAACTGGCTCCCTGTCCCTCTGGCCATAAAACTGCTCCTCCCCGCCTAGAACCTGTCTTGGATGCCACCTTCTCTGGGCTGCCACCTCCTTCTCTCCTGCCCTTCACCACACATCTCTGAGGGCTCCAAGACTCCATGCCCTACCCCCTTCCTGCCTCAGGCCTGGTGCCTGCTGCCACCCCATCTCTCTCCTGCACTAAACACGGCACCAGTGGCCTTCAGGTGGCTCAATCCAATGGTCCCCTTGCTGTCCTCCCTCTGTTGACGTCTGGGTAGACTTGAGCCCGCACATCATTCTCACCATCTTGAAACTCCTCATCCCGCACCAGGGCCCCTCTCCTGAGTCCTTTTTTCTATCACCCCGTGCCCCTTTGTCTTCATGCTGCCTTGTCAGGGCCGCAGGGAGCTGGCACCTTCAGCTGCTCTTTTTTCACTATGTAAGTAATAAACTGCTGGAATGTAACAAAGGCTCATTGTTTCTTCACCAGCTCAGTGTTTCCACCTGGCCTGGCCTGGAGCTGGACAGCCACCCAGGGCTGCTGACCTGGCTCCCTGGGTCCCTGGTGGCAGCCCTGCCCGAGCGCCACTGTTCTGAGTCACCACTGGACGTGGGCACCCCGAAGGCAGGGGCTGCACCACCCTCCCATCCCTCAGAGGTTCAGCTGGGTGCTGGGCCGGGCATTGTTGATGATGTCTGCTGCTCCATTGTGGAACTGCTCCCAGCTCTGCCACAGGTGTTACCTCACCTGCCACCACCTGTTACCACAGAGACCCCAGCTAAGTGCTGCTTGCTGGCAGAGGAGTCTGCACTGGTGTCTGATGTGCCTTACATCTTATGATCCCAGACTACCCCCAGAGGCAGGTGTCAATACCCCCACACCTTACAGATGAGGAGACAGAGGTTCTGAGAGCTGAGGCCGCCTGCCTAAGTCCCATAGCTGGTCAGGGCCACAGACATAGTGGGCACCCGGGCCTCCTGAGGAGGCTGTACCTGTGTGGGGCTGGGAGAAGGTGCTGAGCACATGGACCACCTTGTGGGTCTGTGGGGTGGGGGGTCCGGGTCCCTTAGTCTACATTGACTCAGTGAGTGTAGGAGACAGGCAGGAGGGGAGTCACCGGAGGACCCTCTGAGTCAGCGAAGCAAAGCAGGTGCTGGCATTTGTGTGCCCATTTCATGGATGAGAGAATGAAGGTCCCAACGGGAGGGGGTGACCTGCCCAGGGTCACATGGTGGGTTGCTGGCTGACCCACCCCCAGGCTCCTTCCACGGCTCCTCAGTCATTCATTCACTCACTCATTCATTCCACAAAGCTCAGTGGGCACAGCGGTGGGCAGGTGCTGGTGCAAGGAGACCAGGCCACCTGCCCTGGAGGAGCTCATGAGCTGGGGAGACGTGGAGATCACCAACACCCCCAGCCCATCCCCAAGTCCCCAAGGCCAGTACCCAGCCCAGAGAGCATCTGAGCAGCACCAGCATCTCCCCCCACACTTAGGATAAGATGGAACCTACAGGAACGTCTGTGGGGTGCCCCAGCTGCATCCCTGGGCCACTCTGGGCATGTCACAGTCACTCATTGACCCTCACAGTGATCCTGAGGCCTCAAGGCTGCCACTGACCATCTCACAGAGGGGACACTGACAACGAGGGACACCCAGAGCTGCCCAGGCTTCACCCAGCCCAAAAGCAACCAGGCCAGGTCCAAGCCCCTCCTGCCTGCAGGCGCTGCCCTGCCCATCTGAGACCTGGATCAACCCTGCAGGAGAGATGTCCCAACGGCACCAGGGCAGGGGAGGTCTGCACTGGTCAATCCCCTAAAGATACAGGGAAGAGTGTCAGGGTCCAGGAAGAGGGGGATGGCCTGACCCCAGCCCTGCTTGGCTGTGTCACTTGGGCTTTGGCAAGGTGAGTCACATGTGGAGTTTGCTGTGGCTTCCTCTACAACCCAAAGCCAGAACCCAGAATAGCTACAGGTGGGGGTGGAGGGGCCCTGTAGGAAGGACAGTGAGGTGGCTGTTTGGGGCTCTGGGGGAGGGGAGGGGCCAGGTTCTGCTACTGAGCTGAGCTGGATGACTCTCCCATCTGGCCTGGCCACCCTTAAGGCCTGTAGAGACACCAAAAGCGCAATTCCAGCCAGGCCTGGGCAAGGCACACCCCATTCTACCCCAGAGTATTTGCTGAGCCCCAGCAAAGGTGGGATGGGCAGCCTGCCCCCAGCCTGTACTCTCTTGGGGACAAACAGTCACTTAGAAACAAGTAAACCAGGCCCAGAAGTCCCAAAATGAAGCAACCGGATCTGAGGCAAGCACCCACTTCCCAACATGAAGGTCCCAACCAAGGTCTCCAGCCACCTAGAAAATGAAAACTTTCAGGAGCACACACGACATAATCACTGTCTACTGGGTTAGTGGCACAGCACAGAGTTAAAGGACTTCGCCCCTCCTTCCTGACACATCAATCTCTTCCCCAGAGTCTCTGTCACCCCCAGGCCAGGTACCATGTCCTCTGTCTGCCACATGTCCAGGACTCAGGGTCCCTGCTACTATGAGTGCCTGAACCCAAGGGTCCACCCCTGACATCAGGATGGGGTTTTTGTCACCCTGAAGGAGCCCTATGTTGTGACCTCTCATCCAACCTCCTCCCTGTCGCTCGTGAACAAGACGTGTGTGAGGTTCTAAGTCTGCCTGGGGTCCCTCACTCCACGCGATGCACTCATTCCCTCAAGGCTCTAGAAACATCTCAAACTAGCAGTGACAGAAGCACAGGCAGGCCGTGTCTTTCCCAAAACACTTTGTTGTGCAAAGTCCCCAAGAGACACCTGTGCCAGGAGAGGGTTGTAAGGATTCCCTCTCCTCTGAGGTGATCTGGGGGAACTGCTGTCCTGTGTGATCATCTTGAGGAATTGCAGATGGGACACAGGGACATAGACAAAGCCATGGGATGGAGGGCGGTGGGGTCAGGGTCAGGGTCAGTCTGTGGTTCAGTTTTCCTGAAAAGCCAGCTGGTCACTTGGGACCACATCAAACTTAATCCTGTTTGTCCAGTAAGTCCACACGATGGCCTTATTGGTCACCGAGCTCCGTGTAACTGCTGAATGACAAATGATGCTCTTTATAATGGGTTATAATTGGAGGAGGAGGGGCCAAGGCCCAGGGCCTGCAGCCAGCTGTGCTGGACACTGTGCAGGACACTGTGCAGCGCCATCCAGTGCTCCGTGGGTCCGGCCTTAGCAGAGATGCCATGATGGGGTTCAGTGGCCACCAGGATAAGCTGACCAGGGGCCACACCCAGGTGGCCACCATGGAGGTCCTTATCTCACAGGGGACCCAACCAGAGCTCCTGGGGATGAGTTCACTCCAGCCCAGCTCATGAGAGGCCAGGGTGACCCTGGCACCATCTCCTGCTCAGCGACAGCACAACATGTGTGGGGACCAGCGAGGGACAGGTCCTCTGGGCAGCCCTTGTCTACAGGGAAACCGCAGGCATCAGGGAGAATGTCTCGGTACAACCAGGACAGGAACCAGGGAGGGGCTGGGTGACTCTTGTGGCCAGCGTCGCAGAGCTGGGGTCATCAGACATCCCTGTGTCCACTCTAGGGACAGAGTAGCCGATGGTCAGGATGACCCACAAGGTCACCTATCATACATCTGTTTCCACACAGGAAACCCTTATGGTGACCCCTCTTCCCATAGCCACGTCAACACCCCTGATTGACCGCAGGTCCCTCCCACTTCTCGTCTCAAGGCCAACGTCTACCGAGTGTCCCTTGTGCCAGCTGCTGTGCTGGGCACCGGTGCTGGACCACCCAGGGGCCCACTAGGATGGGCTCTCCCTGCCCACCCAGCACCCAGCCTGTGTTGGGAGATGACAGAGGAGAGAGGGAGCGAGTCCCCCCGGTTGCAGGGCAAAGGGGGAGCCCCTGCCCAGACCTCCAGACCCACACCCTCCTGGCCCATCCGGACCCTGGCCTGTGGCTACACCCGGGCCCGGGCACCCAACAGAGGACAGGAAGGCTGTGTGGGCCCTGGCAGCTGAGAGCAACTCACAAAGGAAAGGGCGCCAGTCCCCAGGGGCTCCAGGGCAGAGCGGCTGAGAAGGTGTGACCCCAGCCCAGCCAGGTGAGCC
>NW_007734397.1:72486-78538 GCF_000696425.1 Galeopterus variegatus | reverse complement strand
ACTCAGGGCCAGGCCTGTGTGGCTGCAGCTGGTGGCTCAGGCTTAGCCTCAGTTTCCCTCTTTGCATCTGGGTTAATAATAATAGAACCTCACTCCCTGGAGGGAAGGGAGGGCCAATCCGATGGAAAATGGACATTTTGCTCGTCTTCTCGGTTGATTGTTGTTGCCATTACCATCGGGCTGTTCCAGCCCCAGCCAGCCTCAGGCCAGGCTCCTGCCCATGCTGGGCTCCCCCGAGCCTTGGCACCCTCACCCCAGTGCAGCTGGCCTGGCGAAACCAAGCATCTCTAAGGCCCGAAATAGCCAGGGAAACTCCACCCAACCCCAGCCCTGGCAGCAGGTGCCTTCCTCTCCCCAAGGTGGGGAGGGTGGAGGGGGCTCCGGTTCCCAAAGCTTCCACCAGCCCAGCTAGGAAAAGGGCCTGTGTCCCAACCCCCCCCCCCCCGCAAAGAGTTCAAGGTCTGGGGGCAGCATCTTGAAATCACAGGATTGTGGTCATTGATGGTCAGGAGCAGCATCTTCTGTTCTAGAATCCTCTGTTCATGCAGGTCCTGCTCCCACCTCAAGGCTCCCCAGGAACTGTGCTAAACACTGGGCAAACATGGGGCAGAGCAAACACTCAGAGCTCAGAGGAGCCCTGGATGGGCAGGGCAGGCTGGGGCTGGGCATGGGACCCTTTGGGTCACACCCTACCTGCTGCCCCCAGACCTTGAACTCTTTGGGGGGGCTGGGCCAAGTATGGGAAGGGGGAGAGAAATGTGGACCCTCACAATTGCTGCCCTGAGGGCCTAGGGTCTGGGATAATAATGAGGAGCTCAGAAGCAGAGCTGCCTCCAAGAGGACTCACGGGGTCCTCCCTACAGGACAGGACCTCAGACATGTCAGTNGCAGGTGCCTTCCTCTCCCCAAGGTGGGGAGGGTGGAGGGGGCTCCGGTTCCCAAAGCTTCCACCAGCCCAGCTAGGAAAAGGGCCTGTGTCCCAACCCCCCCCCCCCGCAAAGAGTTCAAGGTCTGGGGGCAGCATCTTGAAATCACAGGATTGTGGTCATTGATGGTCAGGAGCAGCATCTTCTGTTCTAGAATCCTCTGTTCATGCAGGTCCTGCTCCCACCTCAAGGCTCCCCAGGAACTGTGCTAAACACTGGGCAAACATGGGGCAGAGCAAACACTCAGAGCTCAGAGGAGCCCTGGATGGGCAGGGCTGGCTGGGGCTGGGCATGGGACCCTTTGGGTCACACCCTACCTGCTGCCCCCAGACCTTGAACTCTTTGGGGGGGCTGGGCCAAGTATGGGAAGGGGGAGAGAAATGTGGACCCTCACAATTGCTGCCCTGAGGGCCTAGGGTCTGGGATAATAATGAGGAGCTCAGAAGCAGAGCTGCCTCCAAGAGGACTCACGGGGTCCTCCCTACAGGACAGGACCTCAGACATGTCAGTCACTCACCCATGTGCCCATACATCCATCCATCCATCCATCCACAAACCTTCCTGAGGCCTCTCAGAGGGCCTGGCCTATGCAAGACCCTCAGCTCCTGTGTCCCAGGCAAGGTGGGCCTAGCCCAGCCAAGGCCAAAGTAAACCTGGAACGTGCCTGCTCATTCACTGTGCAAGGAGGGGCTATGGCAATGGGGTGCCCTGTCCCCTGCCCAGTCTCCCCCATGCTGGGTCTACATGCTAAGGGCAAAGGAAGGGCGAGAGGTGTGAGGGATGGGCCAGCACTGCGAGGCCTAATGCCCCTTCCCAGTGGGTGACTAGACCCTCCCCCCACTCTGCCCTTCTCCACTCAGAGGAGAGGTCCCCAGGACAATTGAGGGCTCCGGGTGTGATGGGAGTAGGGGAGGGAAGCAAGTACCCAGCCGTAGGGCGTGACTTCACCCTGCAGATGGCAAATCCCTTCCCCTGGTGGGACTTTACCAGTCCCTTCTCAGGGAACACCAGCCAATAGCTCTCCTGACCCTTCCCCATACCCCCTGGCCCAGGGAAGCCAGGAGCCAGCCTACCACGTACAGCCATGGCACATGTCACCTGACACACAAGATGCGAAGCGTCAGTGGGCAGGTCTAGGGTAAGGGCCCCCACCTCCACCTGCCGCCCCACATGCCCACCCATGAGCCCAGGGTATGCAGTCAGTGGGCTCTTCAACTGTGTCTCTCTGGCACCCCTCACCTCCCCTCAATGTGCACACACGTGCCTGGCCCAGGGTAGGTCCTGGAGGTGAAGCCAGCTCAGGGGAGACTTGTCTCTGCCCAGAGCTCACAGTGCAGATGAGACCCCCCCCCATGAAGAAAACAAAGGGCAGGAACACTGGGGGTCCCTCATGGTCAATGAAGGTGGCCTGATGGCAGCAGCAACCTCAAACAAGACCTGGGAGCTGGGGCCCCAGAGCTGGAGGGGCAGAGGGAAGAAGGGCATCTGGGGGAATCAGCAGAAGCAAAGGCACAGAGGGGTGACTACAACACCTTCTCTCCACAGGGCCACAGCCAGCACACATGGGCACCCACTGAAGCACCCTGACCCTTCCACCTCAAAGGCCCCAGGCTCCTGTCTCCCGTGCCACATGGCCTGCCATCCTGCTTCCACCAGAAACTTCTTGAACTCCATGCCCATGTCCAGTCCCTGCTCTGGGCCAGGGCTCCCAAGGCAGGAGACAAGGGAGGGAAGAGGTGCAGTCCCTGCCCTGGGAAGGGAGGAGAATGGGACACAGGTGGTGACCACTGGGCAGAGCAGAGGGAATGAGCAGAGGATGCTGGGAGGCAGGCTCAGGGCAGGGCCTCAGAGGGTGCACAGGAGTTTTCCAGAGAGGGCAGGTGGACTAAGTCCATGAACGTGCTTGCTGGACCAGACCAGCAGCTGGAGTGTCCCAAGTCCTGGATCTTAACAGAGGGCCAGGGGCAGGTCCCAGAGGGTCAATGCCAAGAGTAGAGACCCTTACAGCCTCAGCTCTGGCCAAATCTGCAACTACAAAAGGCATTTGTGTCTTGTGTGAAGACACTATTGAGTGGTCTTATTGTCCCTGTAGCACTGGTAAAACATGGGGACATACGTTATCTGGCTGAGCCACTCACAGATTCTATGAGGCCAACAGCCAGGATCATTGTCCCATTTCACAGGTAGGAAAACTGAGGCTCAAAGCAGTTAAATCCCAAAGAGAGAGACAGATTTAGCTCTTGGATGCCTGACTTCCAGCCCAGGGCCTCCCATGTGACAAATGGGGAGACTGAAGCCAGGCGAGGAAGGGGCCTGCCCAAGCATGCACAGGAGTGCACCTGTATGGAGCAATGCCCTCTGCCAGGTGCCAGAACTGCTCATGTGGGGTGGTCTCCCTCCATCATTCTGCAGCCCTGACCGCATTTCATGGGCACAGAAAGGAGCCCCAAGAGCAGACATGGCAGAGTCAGAGCTACAGACCCCAGTGGCCCCCGCCTCCACCAATGGCTGGGAGGAAGGACAGCCAGCTGGCAAAGAGCCTGGGGGAGCACAGAGTGTGTTCTTCCTGGAAGAGACCCTGCAGTAGGAGCCCAGACCCCAGGGTCAGAGAGAGGAGAGTCCCCACCCATACTCAGCCCTCATCAGCCCTTGACCTTCTGTGGGCCTCAGTTTCCTCAACTATACAAAGGGATGATAACAACAGTCTCTCCCCTACTAGATGGGTTTGGGGATTAAATGAGAGATGACTACAGTGTGCCTGGCCCCTGGGGACCCTCACCAATCTCCAGCCATTGCTGTCATCTCCTGGGCTCTTGCCCAGGGCCTGCCACTGACATGCTGTGTGACCCTGGGCAAGTTCCTTCCACTCTCTGCGTCCCAGCCTTCCTGCCTGCCCAAGGTGGAGCTGGGTGAGGGGCCTTGAGGGCCAGCCATCAGGAAACCATAGGATTTTGGGATGAAGGAATTGGGCAGGGAGGCCCTGGGCCTGGAGGGGCAGCGAGGCCTGAGAAGGGGGTAGGGTGAGGGCCAGTCCAGGGGAAAGGGAGAGGGTGGAGTGATGTGCCTCCCCCAGCACTGGTGGCCCTGCTCACAGCTGGCCACCCCTGGGAATCCCCAGGCTAAAGTTAACCCCACGTTGGCTGAAACCAGAACTCAAGGTGGCAAAAAGAGAGAAATAAGGGGAAGAGAAACTGAGCCCAGTGCCAGCAGAGCGTGGGATGGGTGACAAACAGGACCAGGTGTGGCTCGGGATGGGCATGGGGCAGTTTCAGGGCTGCAGCCGGATGTTTGCACAGCTCACAGGTGGTGGGAGCAGCAGAGCCCTCCCCCCCACACCTCTGCCCCCTCCCAGCCCCAGACCTTGGGCCTGATGCTGCCCCCTGGCTGCCTCCTCGCACTCTCAGTTCCATTCTGGGTCCCAGAACCCTGGAAGGCCTGACCTGATGGGATCTCAGAGCCAGCCAGTGGTAGCCCTAATTGTTGGCAGAGCCCCAGGAAGGGGCATGACAAGAGCAAGTCTCTGGAGGCCCAGCCCCAGGCCCTGCCCTCCGCAAAACGAGTGGATGAGCAGGTGGGCAAGTGAGCACAGGCCTCCTGACTTCCCAAGACCCTGTGATTCTGAGGGGCCTCAGGGAGGCACAGTTCAGCCTTCTAGGCCCTCCCTTTTGCCCCGTGTCCACAGCCTGGGAACGTACTCTCTTTTGGCCCAGAAATCCTGCTCATAGGAATTTATCATGCAGATGTCACAGGACCAGGGCACGTGAACACATGGCCAGGGTGCACTCTGCAGTGCTCTTCTAACAGCAAAACATTAAGATGGCCAAACGTCCACATACCCAAATGGCTTTGGAGAAGGGCCATGGACAGATGTCCACAGCAGCAAACAGTGGGACACAGGTAACAAGAGAAGGTCCCATCTTTGTGATAAGGTCATGACTTCATGCAGAGAAAGGTCTGGAAGGAGCGACACTAACATGTTAACAGGGGTCCTCTCCAGTAGTATGAGATCAGATGTTCAGTTATATTCTTCTTTACTATTTTCTGTATTTTCTGATTTCTCAGAGAACATGTATTAGTTTTATCATCAGAGAAAAGAAAACCAATAAACTGATTTAAGACACAAGATCCTCTGAAAATGGTGTGTTAGAAAATTTGAATGGCATCTGAAACAGCTTGAACATAATGTCATCCCAAAGAGGTCACAAGACAAGATGTGACATGTGTACATGTGTCTCTATATTTATATCCATGCCTATATCCGTGTCCATATCCATATCATATCTATCCACTGGGGCTGCCTGTGCAGGTGAAACTATAGGCAATGTTAGTTTTTATTTTGCACATCTGACTTTTCTCATTTTTCAACATGATTATACATTTATAGTGTAATTATGAAAAATATGTTTTGTCTCTTAAGTAAGCATATTTATTCCTATTCATTTGATATTTAACAAATATTTATTTTTTTGTTTGCTATGCCCATGACAGCCAGGGTGCAGGATTTGGGATTACGCTGATGAAAACACAGAGAGCCACCTCTCTTGGGAAGTGTTATGATGGGAGGAATGTATATGGAAAGAGGCCATTACAATACTGATATGGATTCTTCTCCTCTAAGACTTAGGTCCTGCTCAGATCCATGAAACTTTCTCTCAGTTCCAGCCAGCATGCAGAGGCAGGAAGCCAAGGGAAAGTTGCTGGACAATAAAAATGGAAAGAGAAGGCATTCCAGAGGCGATGAGTACCTAGCAGCAGGCATTTAGTAAATAAGATTGAACAAAAGCAACTTCCTTCAAATACAATTAAAAACAGGGGCCGGCCGGTGGCGCACTGCTGCAGATCGGATCCCACATACAGACCGGTTCCCGCTCACTGGCTGAGCGAGGTGCGGGCACAACACCNATTTAGTAAATAAGATTGAACAAAAGCAACTTCCTTCAAATACAATTAAAAACAGGGGCCGACCGGTGGCGCACTGCTGCAGTGCGCCGCTTGGGAGCGCGGCGGCGCTCCCGCCGAGGGTTTGGATCCCACATACAGACTGCCGGTGGCGCACTGCTGCAGATCGGATCCCACATACAGACCGGTTCCCGCTCACTGGCTGAGCGAGGTGCGGGCACAACACC
>NW_007734397.1:70115-71486 GCF_000696425.1 Galeopterus variegatus | reverse complement strand
AAAAAAAAAAGACAAAAAGGAAAAAAAAAAAAAAAACCAGAAGAGGGAGCAATTGCAAACCAAAAGTTTAAGCAATTTCTGCAAAGACCAATAAAAGCCCTCCTACAAATAAAGCAGATTAGCATGGGACAAGGTCAGGTGAGGACCTGTGGAAGTTGTGAGGGAAAGAGGCACTATCTGAAGGAGATCAGAATAGACTCCAAGAGTTTTTACCAATTCCTCGGACAGTCAGACCATGATATGCATCAGAAGTCCTAGGTTGACAAAGTTCTCTGCCACTTAGAACTGACAATTTACCTCGGCAACTAATCTTTCTCCTCTTGTTCTGATCTAATCAATGTGGATAACGTTAGTAGCTACCACACATGTGCATTATGGGGGATGTATGAAAAAATGTGCGTAAGCTCCTGAGCAGAATGCCTGGTTCAATAAATGGTAGAAATAGGTTAGAAATTATCATTGGAAATTCACTCTGTATTACCTGTAGTTTGTTCATTGTAATTATATTTACACTCATCATATAGTAACTCATATATATTTGGCATTTCTAATATCATAAACTCTCTGTTTAAAGAAACCTCACCTATGGTCATTGCTAGATATGTTTTCTCTAAGCAACGTGAAGACAGGCACCAGCATTACTTGTTCACTCCAAACTTTCTCCCCAGAAACTCACAAGTTTTTAATCCAAGTGTATGAATCTAGTACCATGACCTAAAACCCCAAAGGGCAGGAACTCGACTGTCACCTCTCCAGGCTGCCTTCCTCCTGCCCCGCCTCCCCCCTCCAAGACCCTCATTGACAAAAGAAAAGCTGCTGCTCCCAAGAGGTGTGGCCCCTCCCCGGGTCTCCAGGTTCTTCGTCTCACCTCCTGCAGCAGCCCCATGCCTGGTAAGCCCAGGGCTCTGATAAACAGTTTGCATGAGGGAAGGGAGGGAGGAAGGAAGAGATGGGTGAGTGGGCGGATGATTGATGGATGGGTGAGCAGCTAGAATAGATGAGAGGGTAGATTAGATAAGGGGGTGGATTGGCAGGTACATGGGTGGGTGGGTAGTTGAACGAGTGAATGGATGAATGGATAGTTGGGATGAATGGATGTGAGAGAGGTGGATGATTGATGGCTGTGTGGGTGGATGGATGGATGACAGGTGGACCATCAGTGGATGGGTAAGTGGATGATTGATGGATGGGTGAGCAGCTAGAATAGATGAGAGGGTAGATTAGATAAGGGGGTGGATTGGCAGGTACATGGGTGGGTGGGTAGTTGAACGAGTGAATGGATGAATGGATAGTTGGGATGAATGGATGTGAGAGAGGTGGATGATTGATGGCTGTGTGGGTGGATGGATGGATGACAGGTGGACCATCAGT
>NW_007734397.1:68268-69941 GCF_000696425.1 Galeopterus variegatus | reverse complement strand
TTCAAATATGTGACTTTGGACAGGTGACTGTCCTCTCTGTGTTCTCCTCTGTGATATGGAGCTGATAACAGTGGCAGCTACCCCTTGGGGCTGTGCGGGGATTCAGTGGGATAATTGTGGAAAACACTCAGCACAGCACTCACCAGGGGTGGGGTGACAAATCCAAAGTCTGCCCTCTGGGGTCACAAGGAAGAGGCCCAATCTCCCCTCCCTGCAGTAGGGTCCCCTGGAGGCCAATGGATTGGAGAAGTGTTCTAGGATGTCTAACTCAGGAGTTCACAAAACCCTGAGAAGTGTCCGTGTAAATGCACATTGTGGGTTGAGGTCCAGAGCTTTGTGCAGAAAGAAGTCACGGTCCATAGAGGGTTAACCACAGTGATCTCATCCAAGACCCTCATTTAGGACTCTGAGACCTAAGGTCTGCCCAAGGGCAGTCTATGGATCAGGGGACAGCAAAGCACAGATACCCACCCCAGTGGGGAGACCCTCCCCATGCAGGAGCAGTGGCCTGCCTTGGCATGCCAGACCTGAGATAGGATTACCGCCACCTGGGAGCAGCATGCACTGGTGGGGGGCGGGGTGAGAAGACAACAAGGGCCACTATTGGGATCAATCAGTAGGATTGTAGGAGAATTTAAACTTTCTTTTTAAACTTGTCTCTCAAGGTTGTTGTAAGAGGATTGTAATAATAAAGTTGAGAGAGAAAGAGACGGCTGGTGGCAAAAACATCTCCACGCACTCCCCCAGGGGACCTGTAGTTCTCTAGTTCATGAGTTTGTGTTAACAAAAAAACACACCAGACAAGGGGCCAAAACAAAAGGAAATCAAGTTTATCAAACACAGGTGTGACATGGAGTTGGGCAAAGGCCCTAAAGCAGATATNAGGAAGGAAGAGATGGGTGAGTGGGCGGATGATTGATGGATGGGTGAGCAGCTAGAATAGATGAGAGGGTAGATTAGATAAGGGGGTGGATTGGCAGGTACATGGGTGGGTGGGTAGTTGAACGAGTGAATGGATGAATGGATAGTTGGGATGAATGGATGTGAGAGAGGTGGATGATTGATGGCTGTGTGGGTGGATGGATGGATGACAGGTGGACCATCAGTGGATGGGTAAGTGGATGATTGATGGATATGTGGGTGGCAGATGGATGAGTGATTGGATTGGTGGTGCATGGGTGGCTGAGTAGTTGGATGGGTGGTTAAATCCTATTCATGAGAAGCACAGAACCAAGGTGCCTGGCGTCTCTTTGTAAAAGAACAGAATTCAACACCTGGGTTCCAATCTTGGCTCTGATCCTGACTCAGGTATGACCTTCGGCCATTTCCTTAATGTCTCTAAGCCTTGCCCCTTCACCAGGCAAAAAGGATGTCGGTACCAGCCCTGGCCACTCACAAACTGCTGGGAAGAACATTGAAAGGACATACATGCATGAAGATGTTTTAGAAATTCTAGAGAGCTTCTCAGGTGAAATCTTAGTATTGGAAAGACCTTGAAGGTCATCGAACTGACTCTCCCACCTCCCCCAACAAGGTTGGGTCACAGTTTGTGGTAAGAGCCCGAGTTTGGAGCCCAGACAGACCTGAGTTCAAGTCCTGGCTCCACTACTTGTTCAAATATGTGACTTTGGACAGGTGACTGTCCTCTCTGTGTTCTCCTCTGTGATATGGAG
>NW_007734397.1:65738-66538 GCF_000696425.1 Galeopterus variegatus | reverse complement strand
GGTCTTTAGTTTCAAAAATAACTGCTCGCTGTAAACAATGTGAAAAATACAGAAAAACAAATAGGAGGGAAACGACTCACCCCTCATGTTTCATCTGAAGAGCCACTGCTAATATGTTGATGTATTTCCTTCTATTTTAGTTGCAAACTGTAACAACCATAAAATAAAAAAGTAAAACGAATTTGTAAAGTTTAAGAAGTAATAATAATAGTGATGGCTGCGCAACATTGTGAATGCACTAAATGCCATTGAATTGTAGACTTTAAAATGGTGAATTCCATGTGCTGTGAATTTCACCTCCATTAGCCTCCTGGCCTAAGAACGTGGCCAGGATCTCAGGAGCCCCTGATTTATCATCTCTTTCCTTTTCCTTATAGTTTTGCCTCCACTGTGCGTTCCCATAAACAGACTATGGCCCACTTTTCTTCAGCTTGGCCCACTTTTGAACTTCATACAGATAAAATTAGGCTGTGTATATTTTCCATGATTCGCTTCTTTGTCAACACTGAGTCTTTGACAGTCATTCATGTTGATGGATTCGTCATTTTCACTGCTGACTACAAGTACCGCCATCGGCTGTCCACCCTACTGCAGCCAACATGTGGGCAGTTCTGCCCAGGAGCAGGGCACCACCAGCACCTGTCTGGAGTTTCTGGAGTCCGTGGAGGGGTTTCTCCAGGGCCCTGTCATTGAGCGACCCAACCTTACACTTTATTTTTTCAATAATGGAGATAGCTTAATTTTTTCCTGATTATAAAAAGCAATACAATGATTCTTTAAAAATAAAGCAGAAAAAAAAA